>NC_068415.1:19950352-20129278 GCF_023724105.1 Carassius gibelio
AATTTACTTATGAAAACGTTATAGTATGAGAGTCAAAACAGATCCTATAATCCTATAAAGAAACAAATCTATCTTTTCACGAGTTTGAGTGTCCATTTAATGTTAACATTAGTGGTAAACAGATTTGGCTTGATGTCTGCAATAAAGGGCTCACAGAGTAGGCATTGTCTGAGAAATAATCACTGTTTAACGATTATGACAATTATTATGCATTTATAATATTTACAATCAATATTTACATGGACGCTCGAGATATTAAAGTGCTATTTATAGCTGCCTTTTGAAAAAGAAAGAACACTGTGACAAATAATAAAGCACTAAATAATAATAATAAAGACAAACAAAAATCCATCTCTCCAACTGAAATTTAAAAAGGTGACCTATGCTCTGTAAACATCCATGTCAG
Organism: Carassius gibelio; assembly: GCF_023724105.1. Lineage (NCBI taxonomy): Eukaryota > Metazoa > Chordata > Actinopteri > Cypriniformes > Cyprinidae > Carassius > Carassius gibelio. The sequence continues at coordinate 19,950,759 of NC_068415.1, forward strand.
AATTTCCCTTTTGAAAATAACTAATGAAAATAGACCACAAAAGTATTTAGTGTTGTTAATTTGTACATTCTTTACTTTTCTTATGAACCCGAAGGCAGAGAACTTGAAATATATTAAAAAAAAAAAAGTTTTTGACTTATGAATAATATTGTAAAAGGGATAATTAAATAAAAAGGTTAATGAAGTATTATTAATATAAGACTATTAACTTTATTTATCCCACAGGGCAAACTATTAACGATGAGGGGAATAAGCTGAACTATTATTATAATCAACTATCGTCATACATATTTATTTTAATACTTTTTATAATAATTCATATGATTTTACATCCATTCTGTGCAACAGAAACACTCGTTTTAGCCAAGCCTTTACGATTAATTAACCGTGACATTTTAAAGCCCGGTTAATTGTGAAACCGGTTAATCGCTGCATCCCTATCTCAGAAACTATTTTACTGAGCTCTGATAGCGCCCCTATAGACAAAAAGATAAATAAATAAATATGCATAAAAGGAGGAGATGGGGAGGAGGAGGGATGGCGAAAGAACTAACAACAGAAGTGGTAAGAGGCTGTCTTTTATACTTTAATATTAATTGGAAGATTAGATGGCCGTACTCCTCCCAAAATTGTTAATTACTTCATTTGGATGGCCTTAGGGTTGTGGCATCTGACTAGGGCGAGATGTGAGCTGATGACATCATCGTTTTACAAACTTTTCAGATTGCCTGTACACACGAAAACGCAAAGGTGTTTGTCTGTGTTTATTTATTTATTTTTTAGATTTATCCACTCTGGGTTTCAGTTTCCCAAAGCGCTGGATCCGTCTGGACAAAATGCGAGTCCGATACAAAAATTTTGCTCATGCATGTCTACGTGTGGGCGGGGCATACACTGTATTTACAGAAAGGTTCATGTATATTTGGACACGGGCCCAACTTTTATTATTTAACTGCTGACCAAAACATATTCAAATGACAGTCGTATAATGAATATGGGCTTAAAGTGCACATTCTGAGCTTTAATTTGATGTATTCTCATGGAGGAAAGGTTTAGGAATTACAGCTCTTTAACATAGAATTGTGTTCCAGTAATTTTTCAGAGACACAGTGTTATATGCAGAAGAACATGTGAAGAATGTTTATTTATTTATTTTTTATTAGATGGTTGACAGACAGACAGACAGAGAGGGGTGAAGTGCCCTCTGCTGTGAGTGTGTGAGTACTGAGACTAGCTGCTTCACTCAGCACAGCTCGTCTCTCCACAATCCCGCTCTCTGTTCTACCTCACATTAGTGCTGCTTTCATATTCAAATGCCTGTTGTTTTAGTAAAACCATCTATTCATCCTCTCTTTGGAGTTTATTTATTTTGATTGTTGGGCTCATACGAAATTGTGCTGAGAGCAGGACTTTGACTATGTGTGTGTGTTCACATGTGTGTGTGCACTTTAAAAGAGGTTGCTGTTTCATGGCCTGGCCTCCTGTGGTCCACCACTCCAGAGAGGGAAACAACTTGGCTTTTATCTCCCCCTTTTGAAGTGGCACGAGAACGGCCTGTTTCTGCCAGCATCACATCCCATCCAAACACTCGCTGCTGACCATTAGCAGCACTAAAACGTGTTAATTGTCACTCTGTGGTGACGTGAAGTGCTAAACTCTGTTTGTAAACACGGTATGTGGGGGGAAAAGCCGAATTTCCTGCTTATGAGGTTTTGACTGTCCTCAAAATTGTGCATAATTGGCCGATCTGCTACAGTAAATGATTCCCTTGTCAGTGTGTTCAGTTTCAACAAAAGAATCTCAGACATTTTGAGTGCATCTCAAAGGTTTTCGGCAATGAGTAGCACTTCATCGAAGCCGTTATATCAAGAGAAATATTAGGTGAAGATCTATTTTGTTGCTGATGATACTGAAGAAGATGGATGAGGTTGCTGTGGAATCTGAAGTGCTTCAGGCTGGATACTTTTTGAGTGCCGTAGTGCGAGATCCACACCCCGAGAAAGACCGTGAGTACCAGGCAAAAACATTATCCAGACTCTTATTATCCGTCTCTCATTATCCATCATCTTCACCTCCTCCTGACCGTTAACAGGCTCTCAGTGAAGACTCTTCAGTTTGGAGGACAGAGTGATGAGAGATGCTTTTAAGAGACACAGAGAAAGTGAGAGAGGAAGCTCTTTGGGAAAGTGCAGCTTTTACTGCTTCAATGTGGAATGAGTCAAATCTGTGAAGTTTGCATTCACTGTTCAAACATTGCTTTAATGAGCAAAGTAATTTTTTTTTTTTTACTTAAACCTAAAAATATTTACTTTAAACTTTAAACTTTCCCCCCCCACAGTAATCTGATTTGCATAATTAATTTAATCAACCAGATAATAAAACAGCACAATTAAACAAATGTTTTTGTTCTTATTATAATGTGTGTCAGGCTAGTAGTGTCTCATTATTTTAAAACAGAAAGAGAGGTTGCAGACTGTACTGCATCATGAATGAAATCAGACACAGCGTTTGAACATGCAGTACCAGGCAAGAAAACAAAACAAAAAAAAAAACACAGAAAAAGGAAAACTACAGAAAATGTCCTACTCCGTTCTGCTTGGCTGAAAGTGGAAGCGAGACATCTGGAAAGGACCCTATCATCACCTCGGCCCAACTTCTGCGCTCGCTGCCAAGTCCAACATTGTATCATGCTGTACATGTCATACATCAAACCAAGCGGCTCAGATTACACGACCACAGTGACAAAACCCATTGCATTTGCTCCCCTTCACCCAGAATGAAAAGTTTGGCCATGCATAAGCAGGGTTTAAAAGCCACAAGGGAAGAGAGAGCCATATTGTACCACTCATGTCATTTTCACCATGCACTTGTGATCTTGTTCTATGAGGTAGACATAGTCTGTAAATTTTGTCACTTTTCCAGCAAACTTTCCTTAACGTACTCCATGCCGCCAGTGAACTGTCTCTTTGAAGTGCATCCAGACACAGAATGGCAGAGGTACAGGGCCTTTCCAGGCCTCCCAGTATCAAAGCACACTAATATTACACACTGGTTATTAATGCCAGATTCTTTTCCCACCTCAAGGCACCCATGGGACCAGAACGAGAAGGAGGGGCTCAAATATTATTCAAACACGCTTATGTTTTTTTTTTTCAGTTTGTGAGGCAAGGACAAACACTTCATGAACTGCAACTATTTTCCCATTCAGTTTTAAAGTCTTCATGGTTTTCATTTGAACATAAGAAGATTTTCCTGGGGAAACGTAAGAAGAGTTGGCTGAAGGCCTGAACGCTGATGCTGCTTCAGATGTGTTAATGATGATCTCACACACCTGTTACTCCTTCAGCTAAACCCAGTTGAGTGCTTCTCCAATCTGTGCAGGCCATGCCACCGATGTTTACTAGATTGTTACTGATCAATTTGTTTCCCTGATTTACACAGGGTGAGTCGATTTCTGCTGAATTGTGTCAAGCAGACAGTCTAAGGTAGATGTATTTAAGCTCCAGTTAAGAGCAATTATATTAATATAAATGTTAATAAATAAAACGTTTTTTGAATATTTACTATAGGTTATTACTCAGAAATATGTCTAAAATTAAAAAATTAAATTCCTTTGTACAGAATATATTTGATTTTGAAAAGTACACATTGCCATGCATATTGGGGAAAGCAGGTAAGCCTACTTTATTCAGTAAAAAAATTGGTGTAGGATTTATTTTGAAACAATTTTCACTCAGACTTTGCTAGTAAATATAACAAATATGATTCTCCAAAAGACACACTGAATTAAACCTGAATGTGTTGAAGTAGAAAAAAAATCCAATCTTGTAAAACATACAGTAATCCAATTTTCTGTTTACATAAAAAAGTAGAGTATAATAATTATTTTATCACATTATGGGACATTTCTCACAATTGCAAGAATTAAATTGCATTTGTGAGAAATTGGCAACTGCAAGATCATATTATGAATTATATTAATAGATCTCTCACAATTGAGAGGAAGTCTGATTTTTGAGAATGTGGCAATCGTGAGATATAAAGTTATATTGTCAATTATAATGTTACAAATCCTTGCACTTACAAAAAATTTAAGTCACATTTTTTAAAAAGTGGCAATTGCAAGATATAATGAGATATTAAGTCCCAATGAAGAGACATAACAGTACATATTTTATATTGTAAAAGTACTTTCTTTTTACATTAACATTTAGACACTATCGGGAGAAGCAGGTCTTCAACACTGAGAATTATTTACAAAATATTTTCACTAAGAAATTCTTAGTAAATTTCAGCAATAATTACAAAGAAACTGCACGTACACTGGAATAAACATTACATACTGGAATATAAATGCTAAAACATACTCCATTTATCTGGTTATATATTTTTTATAGTGCATATTTATAATGATATTATTTACAATAAAGAAAGAAAGTGGCAGTTGCGAGATGTAACGTCAAATTTTGAGACAATGTTACAGTTTCTTGCAGTTGCAAGATATAAAATCACATTGTGGATTATAATGATACAATTCTTTGCAACTGCAGTCGCATGTGTAAGAAATCGGCAGATAGGAATGGTATTATTATTCACAATTAATTACAAAGAAATGGCAAATAACACTGAATAAAAGTACCTTTTTGTTAAAGCATACTACAGTTATTTTTTTATATTAAAAAAAATATTTATTTTAGAATGAGCATGCATGATTATGTTATTTATGATAAATGACTTCCAGTGCGGATGGAAACAGTTTTGAGTTGGTATCAGTTAATTGGTGACCTCAGGTCTTTAGGGTCCCAGCTCCCTGCGTCACTCGCTAAAACACAATGTTCAACCTGTCTGAAAATAAGAACCTGTTATTCAGCAGAGTGAAATTTATTGAATCTGAAATAACAACTTGACCGCAGGCTTTAGCGACCCACTCCCCCAGTGACTGAACAAGCACACCTCCCTCCTGACCCCAGTGTGAGATGAGCGAGAAAGCAACAGGTCACCCGCTTGCACAGTATTTTTCTATTTGCTTTAGAAAATGTCAGGAATCCCTTTCCCCTTTGTTTTGCCTATGAATCATCTATTACCTTTTCAGCTTGCACAATTTAGCGAGGTTGGGAGGTCTGTGCTGGGGGTAGTGACACTTGCCCCAGGAGAGGAGAAAGAGGGTGAATGAAAGATGAGATGAGATGTGCTTCTGCTGCGTTTCCTTATATGGTACTATATTTTTAAGTCTTTTTAAACTTTAGCAGATTTCATCCAGCAAAACAACTTCTTGGCTCTTTATCAACTGGCATGTTAGCCATATTGAAATGTAAGGTCAGTGTGCCCAACATATGGAAACTGTGGTACAGCTTCAGTGCAAATGGAACAAACAGTGCAGACTGAAACATGATTACATGGGGAGTTTTCAGAACAATTCTCTCACAATTTACCCATTTTACTGCTTCAATGTCTCTGAATGTCTGTTTCACATTTTACAGTATGAAACCATTTCTAAGCATTGTGAGAATTGACGTTGCATTTGTGAAGAATTGAAAATTGCCAAATATTTTCACATTGTTAGATATTATGTTACAAGTTCCCACTATATTTTGAGAAAGCAGCAATGGCGAGATGTAAGGTCCCATTATAAGTTACACTGTAAAGTTACAGGTTCTTTTCGCTAAGTTTTTGAGAGAATGCCGAATCTGCCATTTTGTCCAACAAACAAACTAGACGGGGCTGCCTTTTCCCAAAAGCATTGTAAACCTAAATTGATCGTAGCTCCATTGATGACAATGCTGAGTAGATTAACATCAGTGTACTTGAACACTGAACTGTTTCTTCAGTCAAAGTTGAGGCAGAGGTAGAGCTGATGGCGATAGCATTGTAAGCTTGGCTAAAGGTTCCGATAAATGTATCTGGTGCATGTGCGTTTGTTTGAGTGTGTATGATGGAGAGGGAGGAGGATAAGATCTGAATGATAAAGCTTAGAGTAAAAGAGAGAATGAGGGAAGGATCTTGTAATGAAGAGCAGATGTGCTGAATTCTCGTATTGTTCCCAAAAGAAAGCAGCTGGCCACTCTTGGCTCATCCTTCTAAATAAACATTCCGGGATGGCCGTGAGCGAACAAGGCACTGTTTCTCATTAAGAGCTCCTCTCTCCCGCAACCGTCTTTGAAGTGTTGCTGTAACTCTTCAAAAAAGTGACGCACAGAGTACGTGAAACCCAACTTTAAGAGGTTTATCTCACCTCAATGCCGGGTGCCCGCGTTTTGTGGATTAGTACTAAGAGATGAAGGCCAAATGGCGTCAGAACATTCCAGATGTTTGATGAAACTATTCCAGAACATATGACAACAAAGATGTGTATCTACTGGCTTGAATTCAAGAGCACCATAGATAGCTCTTAGAGCAATAACACATCCAGCTGAAGATCCCATTATTATGCTGTCCTTAGATCAGATTGTTGGGTTAAACTCACACATGGTATCCTCAGATAAACTCTTGCTGCACACAATGTGTTCAGTTGATTGGCAGCTGCTGGTGGGGAAAACACAGATGACATAGGCCGATGTTCAATCCAAAAGTCATTATTATACTCAGCTTGTCATACTACTTTAGGTAGCTACACAAAGATGACAGCTTGGTGACATTCATAGATCAGTACAGACCTCAGTCCATCTTAACTCCAATGGCTTTAGCCATTTAGCCTCTAATAGGCTAACTTTCCAATATTTAAGATGGTTCTTCAAAAGTCTCATTGCTGTCAACTCAGTGTTTACATTGTACTAACTAGATTTAGCTTCACTGATATCTTTTCTGTCCTCTCTTCTGATAAAGGTCTTAGAAATGTGATGGACATTCTGTTGATGAACATAGTAGCCATCAATCCTCCCTGGTTTTTGCAGTGCATTACGGGATTTTTTAGGGAGCGAACATTCCAGTGAACTGGATGGATTTCAGCATAGCACACGGCCCATTTGATACCATCCAGTTTCCAAGGCTTACTTTAGATAAACAAAGCCATCTGTCATGGGATGGTAGAGATTTGAGGGGCATTAAATAATTTTGGAAATATTGTAGCTAAACATTCATAATCCTCTGGGCTAAACAAACAGAGAACATAAAATTACATTTAGCCAATGTATTCCAATAATTCTTGTTGGTACTCTTTCAGTATTTACTGTAATATTTTTTGGAATTTTACTTCCTTTTGTTTGTTTCTTTGTTGGATTGCACTTCATGGAAAGCCAGAAATCTAAATGAATTTTATACTTAAACCTGGATTACTTTTGCATGGATGTTTAACCTGATTTGTAGTCTGGATGAGTTGGCAAAAGTCAGCCAGTCCGCAGATTTTGGGCAGTCAGGATTGATAAATTTCACAGAAAATCATGCAGTGTATGACTATATACATGACTATAGCCATGTCTTCGAGGTCTGCACCCTCTGGATGTTGCATTTGTCAGCCACATGCAGTATGTCATTGAAGTTTCCTCAGTTTAGAAAAGTAAGCTTAATAAGAAAATAATTACAGTAATTTACACCTTACAAGGAATAACAGTAAAATTTACAATGGTTACTTTTCTGAAACGAGATGTAACCAATGATTCTATCCAGTTGGCATTAGGGATGTTCAATTTGGTTATTTTTCCTAACCGGCAACCAATGCTTGTAAACAGATTGTTAACCGTTAACCGACAAAATTATTTTAAACTAGAATTTAATTAAATTAGAAAGCATAAGTGTCTGTGACCCGTTAAAAACATTTGTTTCCTGGGAATTAATTTTACATGTGCAAAAAGCAGCAAACAACAGAACATGAGGATTTACATGGTCTTTTACAAAAGCATAAAGATTAGTTTTTTTATTGTGAATGTACTCAAATAAAGGCAAACCTTTTACAATTCCGATTATCTTTTTGACTAAAAGGATTAGTAAAAAAAAAAAAAAAAAAAATTTCAAGTGATTGTGCTGGTGCTGCATGCACACACATAGTTAAGCTTTGCTTCCTTGACAATGCAGCCTGTTTATTATCATAAAAAATACAGTCAGTCAAACATGAAAAACAACACTACTTAATTTAAATAGGCCTATGTAGTAAAATCTGTGCCGTTAAGTGTTATCACCATATCGCCGATGTTATGCAAAACATTTTGATTTACATGGATATCGGAACAAGAGTGAAGTAGCTACATAATAAATTATAATTTGACATTCAAATATATCGCAAATACAGATTTTGTGTTGAGAGACCCAACGTTGGTTTCAGTTTCGTTTTAGCCTAAATTAATTAGTTTTGGCTTGTTGTTTATAGCTTCTTATATTTTCTTAGTATTGTTCTTTTCTAAATACTGTTAATTGAAAGGATTGTTGTGGAGTGAGGGGAACTAAAATAACCAAGCTATCTTTACAGTGTTTATTATAATGTTTGTAAAATTAATTTGGCATTAGGCCTATTTCTTAATTAAATAATAAAACGCGACTTTAATAAAATGTTTTTTTCTCTCTCTCTCTCTCTCTCTCTCATATATATATATATATATATATATATATATATATATATATATATATATATATATATATATATATATATATATATATATATATATATATATATATATATATATTCCCCTAAAGGATTATTAGGAACACCTGTTCAATTTCTCATTAATGCAATTATCTAATCAACCAATCACATGGCAGTTGTTTCAATGCATTTAGGGGTGTGGTCCTGGTCAAGATGATCTCCAGAACTCCAAACTGAATGTCAGAATGGGAAAGAAAGGTGATTTAAGCAATTTTGAGCGTGGCATGGTTGTTGTTGCCAGATGGGCCAGTCTGAGTATTTCACAATCTGCTCAGTTACTGGGTTTTTCATGCACAACCATTTCTAGGGTTTACAAAGAATGGTGTGAAAAGGGAAAGACATCCAGTATGCGGCAGTCCTGTGGGCGAAAATGCCTTGTTGATGCTAGAGGTCAGAGGAGAATGGGCCGACTGATTCAAGCTGATAGAAGAGCAACTTTGACTGAAATAACCACTCGTTACATCCGAGGTATGCAGCAAACCATTTGTGAAGCCACAACACGCACAACCTTGAGGCGGATGGGCTACAACAGCAGAAGACCCCACCGGGTACCACTCCTCTCCACTAAGAATAGGAAAAAGAGGCTACAATTTGCACGAGCACAACAAAATTGGACAGTTGAAGACTGGAAAAATGTTACCTGGTCTGATGAGTCTCGATTTCTGTTGAGACATTCAGATGGTAGAGTCAGAATTTGGTATAAACTGAAAGAGAACATGGATCCATCATGCCTTGTTACCACTGTGCAGGCTGGTGGTGGTGTAATGGTGTGGGGGATGTTTTCTTGGCACACTTTAGGCCCCTTGGTGCCAGTTGGGCATCGTTTAAATGCCACTGTCTACCTGAGCATCGTTTCTGACCATGTCCATCCCTTTATGACCACCATGTATACATCCTCTGATGGCTACTTCCAGCAGGATAATGCACCATGTCACAAAGCTCGAATCATTTCAAATTGGTTTCTTGAACATGACAATGAGTTCACTGTATTAAATGGCCCCCACAGTCACCAGATCTCAATGGTCACGTACTACTGATCCATTAGTCTTTAAAATCTGTTCATATTTGCCTTTTCTTGTTGGTACACTTTCTCAATTACAGTGAGATCTCTGAATAGCATGTTGCTTCCATTTTTTTGTTTATTTGTTGCATAGCTCTTAATGGAAGCCAGAGATTTAATTGATTTTGAGACTTAAGACCATACTTCTACGTAAGAAATCATTAAATTGTTTTCAAAGTTTTTCTTTTTTTTCTGTTCTGTTTGTTTTTGTTTTCAGAAAAGGCTGTATCATATTCTCTCAACACTTACAGAACAGTTGCTATCTGTAATAACTTTCAATAATATTGGTGAAAATTGTAGATTAAATCACCTCCACTATCAATTGCTGCAATTTGTGAATTCCTCATTAAAGATGCATCATGCGAGCTTATATGTCAGCGACCTTGGACTTATACTGCCACCTAGTGGTGTGGATGTAATGTAAAGAAGGTTTATAGATTACCATTGCCAGTATAAGAATGTGGATATGCAATTTATATTATACACTAAATGCAGCGTGAAAGCCTCAATCTTCAAATCACCAAAGTATTAATCAATGATTTCTTGTCTTCTATTCTCGCTCTTGTAGTAACTGATATCTCCGTTCAGCAGAGGTTTTGACCGGTAGAAACCACATTATTGTATTGTAATGAGCACTGTGTTCACTGCCCACCACATATCAGTCCTCCAAGTCGTGGTTTATTGCTCCTGCAGTGCTGCACGCAGAGAGAGGTGTCCAAATGATATAGGAACATGTGTTAGAAGTGTGGAATATAGATAATATAACACAGAGATTTATCCCAGTTGTCATCCCCCTCCTCTCTCACCTTTTACTACTCACTCACAGTTCATCTGTAGGTGGATTTGGTTTCCTGAGGGGGTCTTGTGGTTCACCCCCAGCTGCAAATACTTCCTTCTAATGCTGAGCTGCGCACTTTTCCCCTCCATCGCAAAGAGATTTCCTATTGTTCTACAACTTTCATGATTTGTCCAGAAAACAGAGGAATTGATTACATAAGCCTATAAAAAGTGTGAGCCTCTTTTGAACCAGCGGGAAACTCTTGATTCTCATGTTGGTTGGTAATGATCACATGTTGGAATGTTTTACGAGGAGCTTTTGTTTTGTAGTTTTGGTTTTCTTGCTTTGAAAAAAACAATGAAACACTTCCATAAAACAGTGTTTGTCTTTGAATGAGAGCAGTGATACATTGGTGGTCACTGCCTCTGTTTTGCATTTGATTTCTTAATGTGGTTTGATGGTTTCACCACCCAGTGATCCTCTTTGTGACCGCTATTGACTCCTCTTGGTGAGAATGGCCTCCGTTGGGTCAGTTTTTCTACAGATGAATGTATGAATCAGCTTGTGGTAGTTTATTGCAAGGATAATACACATTCCTGACACTGTATTGAACTGTTTTACCAGAGTAGTATTTAAAAGGGTCATGTCACGAAAATGTTCATTGTTCTTGATGCTTAAAATGCTTCAAATATGATGCCCATTGTTGCCAAATTCTTCCAATTCGGTTTTTTGAGACAATAATTTGAGCTGTTAGTGTCATATAAATAATCACAAAAATTATAATTCATGCTTTTAAAAGTCCTTAAAAATGTAAAATATATTATTAAATATAAAAATTATATATATATATATATATATATATATATATATATATATATATATATATATATATATATATATATGTATATATATATATATATATATTAGGGGTGTAACGGTTCACAAAATTCACGGTTTGGTTCGATACGATACACTGATGTCACGGTTCGGTTCGGTTCGATACGTTTTAGATACAGCAAAATGTAAAAACATCTCAACTTTTCAGAATGCCGCAAGCGCACCGCGGGTCATGTGACAAGAACCAACCAATCAGCTTCATCCTTTCCCGTAACAAGGTTGAGAGCTCAGCCAAGATGAAGGAACAGCTGATCATAGTTGTATATGGATTGCAATTTTGAAATAAATTTAGTAGCAGAGCTACTGCAAGCGATTTTTAGAGCTGCAAATCCATTTATCCTTCGCTGAAATTTCCGCGTCTCATGGAGAGAGCACGTCATTGTTGCTTAGCAAAGACAGACGCCTCATGAGCGCTTCTGCCCGAGCGCTTTGGAAAGGAGGAGAAAGACGTGCTTAGCGTTTTCCACGCGTTGTTAGGAGCGATATGTGAACGGCCCCTAAGGCGCTCGCTCACTCAGCACGCGCTGAAGGCTCGTTGCAAAATGTCTAATGCATTTAACAGACCAGAAATATAAGATCCTAAAATAACCAACAGGTCTGGTGTTTGGGTTGGATTCCCTGTAAGCTATAGTTTCTAAATGCTGCAGGGATAGTTTGCTGCGTGCATGTTTCTCCTTTTTTTCGTCTTTTCCCAGATAGTACTGACGCATATATCCCAGATATTCCCGCTGGTGTTTTTTTTTTTTTTTTTTTTTTTTTTTGTATTCCCGCTGGTGTACCCTGTCATGTTGCAGATGCGACATACCGTTGTTTTTTTATCCACCACTCTCTTGCCATCACCATTATAGCTTAAAGGGAATCCAAAGTGCACCCAAACACCAGACCTGTTGGTTATTGGGGGATCTTCTCATTTCTAGTCTGTTAAACGCATTGGCTATTTTGCAACGAGCCTTCAGCGCGTACTGAGTGAGCGAGCGCCTGCTGAGTAGCCTAACATAAACATATAAGATGGTGTTTTTTTCTTCTTCGGGAGTGTCAGGGGCGTTGCCTGTTACGTTGTTTGGGTTATTGGGCTACCTTGTTGAACGCATATCATTATATTTCTATCTCTCTCTTTTTTTTTTTTTTTTTTCAAATATAATTAATTACTCCAACGAACCGTTCGGTATACATAATGCGTACCGCGTACCGAACCGAAAGCGTCGTACCGAACGGTTCAATACGAATACGCGTATCGTTACACCCCTAATATATATATATATATATATATATATATATATATATATATATATATATATATATTGTCATTATACTTGGACTCTTTTTGATTGGTCATTGTCACATTGAGGCTCTGTGACTAGAGAATCTTATTATGAAAAGGAATCTTACGTTGAAACGGGACTTGCATGCATATGTTTATGTCGTTGATCATGGCTTTTCTCCTTCCTCAGTTCAACATTTAATTATTCATAAATTTGACTATGTTGATTTATGGTGTTGTGTTGTTTTAAGAAGTAAAGCGAGACCAGTGATCATGTTAAATGTCTATTGTTTCTATATAGCAGCTTGCATATTATAAATAGTCGTACTTACATACTTGAACATTTTCTCAACATAAACAGGCAAAACCTGGTCACAGTTAATGCCCACCATTTTGAAAAACCATTGCTCCTGTCATGAGAAATCGAGTCCCGCCTCGAAATCGGGTCCACATAGGACCAAGGCTGTAACGTTAGCTGTTTTAAATGCCTGATTAATGCCTGAAGATATGTTTGGTAAGTGCAAATGTGTGGTGTATAAGCTAACCTAGAAGGCTAATCACGTAGATGTATGATATGCTAGTACGTGAGTAATGAGACACCTATAGGCTATAGCTTCGGTTGTATACTAGAGTATGAAACATGTCATTGAAAAGACATTAATGGTAATTATAACGAAGTTCAAATTACATAAATCAAAGCGCGATTTTATATGGAATTGTAATCAGGCGCTAAAAATAATACCCATTAAAAGTTTATTGAGCTAAGGGGTTCACTCAGGTCCTAAGTGGACACAATTTCGAGGTGGGCCTCAATTTCTCATGACACTACCAATAGATGGAACAGTTCATTGTTCTCATGTTTGGGGGGGGGGGGGGGATTGGTGACCTGCTTAATTCTTGGTTGAGCGTTGTTAAACATTAATAATTAATTGAGTTTGTTTTGTTCCAAATTTCTGTGTTTTGTGTTATTGTAACAGTTTACTTCTTTGTTGCTGTTAAAGTACATTTTTTTTTATGTTTTATATATATATATTTTTTTGTTGCTGTTGTTGTTTACAAATGGTTTCATCCAAGTAGGAGCCAAGGGGCTTTGTCTTTTTAAGATGGGCTCTCAGATTTGTTTGGAGACTTGTAGAGTGAGAATTAGTATGTTTTGGAGTGAAATTGCTGTCTTCTGGGTCGATTTGTTTGACATAGCCAAATGTTTAATCATTTTATTTGATGTTTTAATGTTGCATCTTTGGGTCCTTTTTTCTGCAGCTGACACACCACTGCCTCCCTTATACAGTCATCAATGGAGAAAAAAGATCTTTGGGTCCAATTGGAATAGCTATAACATCTACCAGTTGGGGCTAATGCATTATGATAACTAATGATGTAACTATGATATGCTAATGATCCACGGTAAGATAATAAGGAAGTAGAATAGTTTAAAAGGAAAATTCAGGTGAAAATGAAAATAATTTTCCCTTGTGCCATTCTGAACTTCATTCATATAACGTGACATTCAGCCAAGTATGGTGACCCATACTCAGAATTTGTGCTCTGCATTTAATCCTTCCAAAGTGCGTGCATGCACGCACGCACACACGCACACACACACACACCCGCAGCAGTGGGCAGCCATTTATGCTGCGGTGCCCGGGGAGCAGCTGGGGGTTCGATGCCTTGCTTAAGGGCACCTAAGTCGTGGTATTGCCGGCCCGAGATTCGAACCCACAACCCCTAGGGTTAGGAGTCAAACTCTCTTACCACTAGGCCACGACTTCCCCACTTGTATTGTTGTTCTCTTCTGAGGAGCAACGTGAACGTTTTGCTAAATATCTAATTTTGTGTTTAATAAAAATGAGATATTTAGCAGAATGTTCATGCTGCTCTTTTTCCTGCTGCAACAGAGGATATTGACTACCGTCAATCTCTAAAATTCCATACAGTTTATTCAAAGTCTCCATTACAGAGTCCACAGTTTAAGCAGTTATTTGCAGAAATACAGTTTCAGTCTTTTTAACACACAAGTATGAAGAGAATTTTAAAAATAGCACACATGAACTATGTGTATGGAGCTCTGATTTCTTACAGTAATAGTACATGTAAAACTGTAATTATATTTAAGTACTCAGATCTAGACTGGGAAAGTAGTTCAAAGGTTTACTGAGTTCAGCCACAGTAGGTTCTTCTGTGGTTATGTTAATATATGCAGCAGGTATCATGCAGGCAATCCAAAAGTTTTTTTTTTTCTCTCTCTCTTTTTTTTTTTAATAACTTGTCTAAAAATCTCAGTCTCTCTTCATCTGCACCTTCTCCCTCTGAATAGTTTTCACTCGAAGATGCCAAGATCAACAAACACTATGCAGAGCTTTTAAAGACAGGATTTTCCATATTCAGCATGCTTTCGCTCACTCTTTTCCCTTTCATTTCCTCTTCACACCCTTTGAAGATTGATATTTCTTACCCCAATACATCATAAAGTCTCTCTTTAATAGCTGATCAGCTGGTAGGTGAAGAATTTCCTGCGGTCAGGTCAAGAGGTGAGAGGAAGGGTGAGCTAGTGAAAGAGAACATGGGAATTAATGAAATTATGCATACACTAGCTGGGTCCCAGGGATAATGCTGGCACTATTTATAGTTGAGGCAACATGCAATAAGCTCCTCTCACTGTTTCGTATTCTTGAAATACATATCCAAATGCTTTACTGACTGGTGAGGTCATGCCAACCCTGTGTTTTGTATTTGTCATAACAATCTGATATTAATAGGCCCCTTTTCTATTCTGTTGGTTAAAGTTTCCACTATAATTACCTTTCACAGGCATGCCACTAAATTTATAGGGGAGACTATACATTTTTTACAATTCTAACTGTTTCTTTTTTTATATATCTTGATTTGCTGTTAAAACATAAACATACCGACTTGGGGGAAAAAAAAGTCACTTACATCTTGGATGGGTCAGTAAAATTAACAGCAAATTTCCATTTTTGGGTGAACTATCCCTTTAAATCTCCAGTTGACAAACATTACATCTGTAATATAACAGCAACATTCAGTTTTAACTTTGTTTAATAAACTTAATCATCATTTATGTGATTAGTGTCTCCTATGGTCCCTGTGTTCCTAGTGATTGGATTATTAAAGATTATTATTATAAAAGTTTTTGAGTTAATTCCTACCTCTCCTCGTCTCCTCATTCCCAGTTCCTGAGAAGTGTGACAACAGTTACATCTTTAAAATGAGGCAGAAGTTTAAAAATAAAAAATTAACCAGGTTTTACAGTATATAAAATCAAGTCAAGTCACCTTTATTTATATAGCACTTCATACAATACTAAACGTGTCAAAGCAGCTATACAGAGTCAATCAAAAATATTTTTTTCAGTAATGAGGACAAAGAGGACAAGAGGACAACAACAAGTCATTTTTCCAGTTAAAGTTCATTGTTGATTCAGTGATGACATCATCCGCTTCAGCTCGCTTCCAATAATGTCTGTGAAATCAGCCAAGCATCCCCAAATAAGCAAGCCAAAGGTGACAGCGGAAAGGAACCAAAACTCTGTCGGTGACAGAAATTGAGTAGAATACCTTGGGAGAATCCAAACTTAGTCAGGAGACCAGTCCTCATCTAGCAAGACAAAAACAGCATAGTGTGGTTTAATTCCAGGCTGCAGCACAGGTCAGATTGAGCAGAGGACATGTCTGGTTCTCGTGGTCTTATCCCAATGGCCAATGAGGTCTTCGGAGGGGATCTGTCTCTGGAAAATTGTGTGCATTATCTACTGATTCACTATCTAGGGAACTGATCGAGATTCCTTGAATGGCCTAGTGAAACGATTTAGTTGTTCAATTTCATTTTGAACGAAAAACACCTCTTCGAAGTTCCTTCACGAGACTGAAAACGCAGTTTGAAAAGAGTGACATTTCACCATGGCTGGTTGTTAGCCACGTTAAATGTCATTTTTTTCAAAAGTTTACACATGCAAAAACCCATTCAAATGAGCGCATTACTGTGGTAGATTTCGGTTAATGTTAGTTGTAAGCATAAAGGCTAAAAAAAAAAAAACCTCTTCATATATTTTCATGTTACAATGCCAGAATTAGCTAAAATTCATTGTAATAAAAGCATTTAACATGAAGGACCCTATAATACACCCGGCGCAATGCGACGCAAGGCGCAGTGCAAGTGTGTTTGCTAGATTCAGTCCGGCGCCGTTGTAATTTTCCCATCCAGCGCCACGTTGTTTAATTAGTAAATGCATTTGCACCTATTTGTGCACCCATGGGCATGCTGGTCTAAAAAAGGTGTGTTCAGGCGCATTGATGGCGCAATGCTATTTTAAGGAGCTGAAAATATACTGCACCATAGACCCACTCAAACCTGGTCTAAAGTCAGTGTTTTTTTCTTTGTTATTTAAAGAACGTGTTAGTATAGGCGGATCCACAACGTGCGTAAACGCTGCTTATTAAACACAGGGACGCACAGCAGCACACAAACATGCCAAATTCCAACATGTAAATAGCAAATCCGTTATGGCACGAGCGCAACTGCCTCTTAAAGGTGCCATCTGTAATGTTTGGCAAAAAAAATCAAGTCATACTCCACATTCCATAACAGATGGGGGCAGTATGCCTCAATAAAGTGAATTGGTCTACTCTAGAGTAACAAACGAGAAACGGCATAGTCTCTATGCTCCGCCCCTACTTTCACAACAACACTACAGCCATAGCCGAAGCCTAACTGTGCGTTCACACCGCCGGCGTCTAGAGCGTCAAAAATCGCTCTTGCCGCTCTGCTCACGACGCTGCAGAAAGATTTGTGAGCGCTCAGACGCTCTAACGTAGATCGAATGCTTATTTTGTATTTAAAGCAGCCGCAAAGCAAACAAGCTTGTTGATCTCGTGCAGACTAACCACAAGGAGTTATAACCTCATTAAATATTGTTGTGGACGAAATATTAGGATCCTTTACTTAAAATGAACAATCTCATACACCTTGGTCCACGTATCACTTTTAATTAATTTTTTTATGTCCCTGTAGGCAAACAGGGACACATCATAGATTAATACAAACGCTTTATTCTGCTTGGGAACTAATGTGCCAACTCTCAAGCATTCACCGTGAGACACACGGAATTGACTCTTTTCACACGCTTTCACGCCACACATCAATTTTTTCACGCAAAGAAAAACCACGAAGCAAAGAGGACACGGAGACCAACAGACTAGACAGAGCAGGTTAGTTATGATAATAGGGCTGTGCAAAAAATCGAATGCGATTTTCATGCACCTCTCATCAGTAAAGACGCTCCTGTAATTAGAAGTATATCTCCAGCCTGTGCGTTCAGATCAGGGTTGCCAGGTTTTCACAACAAATCCTGCCCAGTTGCTTCTTAAAACTAGTCCAAAACTAGCCCAATCGCGTTTCCGGGAGTTTCCCCGATAAAAATTGCTGCCCGGATTAAAATATAAATTTTTGGGAAGGGTTTCCCTGGTAAAATTAGCATTTTAGGGGCTAAATATCACATTATTGGTATTGGGATTGCTTCAAACCGCGGACATGAAAAACAACCGCAGACTTGGCAACACTGGTTCAGGTGGAGCGGCAGTAACTGCACAGAGCCTTAGTCTACCGACAACTAACACAAAATCGCTTTCAAAATCGACAAAGAATCGCCTGCGATTTTAACATCGATGTTGTGTAGATTGTCAGTGAATTACGGCTCTGTGTAGTAAATGCCAACCAGTGTTGCCAAGTCTGTGGCGGTTGTTTTTCATGTCCGCTGGTCACAGCGACCCCAATACAAATAACGTGATATTTAGCCCCTAAAATGCGAATTATACCAAGGCAACCCTGCTAAAAAAAACTATATTTTAACCCCGGGAAGCAATGTTTTATCGGGGAATCTTCTGGAAGCGAGATTGGGCTAGTTTTGAGAAGCAACTGGGCAGGATTTGTTGTGAAAACCTGGCAATCCTGATCTTAACACACGTACTGGAGATATACTCCTAATTACAGGAGCGTCTTTACTGATGAGATGTACATGAGTAAAGACATGCACAGCCCTATATAATAAAATGGGTAACGTTAAGTTATAGCTAGCTAATTATCAAACGCAGCTACGGTTAGCCATCGCTAACATTAGCACGTTTATCGAACAGCCTTCGATACATTTCTATGTTATAACTTCCCGAAAACAAATACACAAACATATAAAACAAACTTCTAGCGAAATACTAACAGCATCTAACTTGCAAGTTCAGAGTCGAACCTCATTTCTTTCAGGTCCATCAGTTGTCTCCAGCGATTAAAAGCAGTGCCGATGTTTACTCTGGTATTCTTATCGGATCTGATTTGTGATTCCGAGCGCAGTTGTTTCCCTGTAGCGGGAGTTGGTCTCTTGCCAAGGGCTGCAGCTATCCTTCCGCTCTCTTCTCTGAATTGAAAGTAGTGGGCTGTACTTTCCACACGATTGACATCAGGTCCAGGTACGCCCTGCGAGTTATTCGTGTATTGTAGGTTGGCTGGTGGTAATGTCGCCCGCATACCGCCTCCCACGGCCGAAACTGGTATTACAACACCTGCCGGGCCGGGGCTAGTAATGCTAATGCTAATTAAGGTTGATATCTCTGCAGCACTATAACTTGACATTTTTTTAATGACATCATCGCCCTTATTTCTTCTCATTCTTTTGATGCGTGTAGGTCATGTTATGGATATTTTTACCTCAATTTCTGCATATGGCACCTTTAAAGGGAATGGAAGATGAGACTCTGAGTGGTTTATTGCACGTTACGCCCCAAAACACCCATTACTCATTAAGAGGATAGGGACAACCCGTTTAGACCATGCGCCCGGGCACACCAACCGTTTTTCCATCGTTAAAATAGCAAAAGTGGATTTGGACACGCCCTGAGTGCACCTACACCGTGCACTTTACACATTGCATTTAGATCGTAAAAATAGGGCCCTAAGGGTTTTATGGATTAAACAAGGTGAAAGACCACATTCCCTTAACTTAAACTTCCCCCAGACATATCACACAATGCTTATTCAATGTTTTATATACAGATGCATCTCAATAAATTAGAATGTTGTGGAAAAGTTCATTTATTTCAGTAAAAACCCCACCAATTCACAATCTCAGCAAATTAGAATACTTCATAAGACCAATAATAAAAAATAAAAAAATGTATGGCCTTCTGGAAAGAATGTTCATTTACTCTACATGTACTCAATACTTGGTAGGGGCTCCTTTTGCTTTAATTGCTGCCTCAATTCTGCATGGCATGGAGGTGATCAGTTTGTGGCACTGCTGAGGTGGGATGGAAGCCCAGGTTTCTTTAGCCCCTTTCACACTGCCATTCCGGCATATACAGGGGTAAAGTGTTCCTGTAATTGTTCCCTGGTCGCTAGATTTTGCACTTTCACACTGCCAGTGATGACCCGGTATATGTGCGTGCTTTCACACACAACCCTTGAAGATCCCGTAACGACACGTGACATCAGCGCGTGACGTGTAATGTACGAGTCGACAACGCTTGGCACGTTATACTTTAATTGAAGCAAGCAAACGATCTCTGCATCAGCGCGGAAAGTGAGGAACTAACTGATCTCTGCTTCATTACAGTTTGCACATGTGTTTTCGTCGCGAATGTTGATCTTCCTTCAAAACAGCCGGTAAAAGAGTCGCATCACTTCAATACGGAATTAGATCTGGCTTTTGTTCACACAGCGCTCGTTCCGGATCGATTACCGCAATGTTACTAGGTCCCCGACCCTGGTTCAATTCGGTAATCAATTCCGGGACGTGGTTGCTTTCACACAGAAGGCGACCAGGCAATGTTACGGGAATATTGCGGGTCCGACATGCAGTGTGAAAGGGGCTTTTGTCAGTGGCCTTCAGCTCATCTGCATTTTTTGGTCTCTTGTTTCTCATTTTCCTCTTGACAATACCCATAGATACCCCGAGATACCCCATAGGTTTAGGTCTGGTGAGTTTGCTAGCCAGTTAAGCACACTGTTCACTGTTATTTTTAACAGAAAAGAATGCAACTTGCTCGTAATCAGAACTTCGTAAGTGGGAAATTGGAAGTGCCCATCAATTGTTGTCCCGTTCCGCTGTTGCGTTGGGTCCCGCAATCGTGCAGGTCTCTACTTGGAAGGAGCCTGTTATAATGTTATGATCGAGGCTCTGGACTCTGACACAAAATATAAAATATTTTCTATAAAACCATTAATGCCCTGACAGTGGAAAATATCTAAAGTGTTTGCACACCAAATGTTACTGCACTTTTGTTCATTTAGCTGTAGCCTACTTTTAAATGAAAAATTTGCACAATACACTACTTTTGAATGCATTACTACATTTTGTGCATTTGTGAATTTTATAATTATACATTATTATAAAAGTATAATTATAATTTATAAATGTTTTAATACTGTATATGTTATCTTATAAATTTTGTTATCTTACCAAAATTCCCAATCAAATACCTACTGTACACAGAAAAAAAAAAAATCAGAAATAATTCACTGCCATTAATTTGAGAACTAACCCCACTCTGCAGTGAAATACATTCACATTGTATTGACACGATCAAACACCTTATATTGAAAATACAGTATATATTTATATATGATTATACTAGGGCTTTGGCTGTTATTAAGGATTATCTTGCTTGTTGCATGATGATAGCTGAGTTAATGCGGCTCCATGTTTTCATTTGACTTGGCTTTACAGCTTTGAAAACAAGGTGTGCATGCCAGCTGCTTCTCTGTACTCTGTTTTCCTTTAGATATGAGTTTGCCATCTTCCTCCATTTCAGAGTTGGCCATCTGTGTTTCTTATCTCTCTGGTGCATGGCAGTGGTGATGTTTTCTAACTACAAGGTACATCGACCAGTTCTGCGTCAATCAGCATCTTTTGCACACAGCTGCAAGGTATGACAAAAAAAAAAAAAAGGTTTTGTTTGGATTTGTCCAAAAACACATTGTAGAACATTTCTGACTCAAAATCCCAATTGGATGAATCACGTTCGAAGCCATACTTGTGCTTCACACACATAAATAGCAACATTCTTGTAATGCAAGTGTGCGTGACTCTGTGTGTGTCAACATTTCCAATTTAATGAAAGGTTTTAATATAAGATGGAACGGCACGTATTGTAAGGTCATTGGGAATGACCCGCCTAGATTTATTTTCCTCCCCAAGTTCCATGATTCATTTTATTGCAGCTGACATCTCCATCCCCAAGCAGCAGACCTTCTCAAACTTCGCACAGCTGCGCACGACTTAAAGACCGTCCCTCGACACCAGCGGTACTGTAGCCAAGTGTGCGAGCGCATTCGCAAACGCTAACCTGTCCCAAGACAGTCTTCACCTTGTAGCCAGTAGCATCTGTGCACGTGTGTCAGCATGGATTTGCACGAATAAATTTTGTGTGAAAATATTTTCTCAGACCTGCCCTGAGGTGCAGTTACCATTCATTACCTCACTAATGGATGTTTACTGTGAAACTCAAACACATTGTTAGTTGTGAGAAAACTGTAATGCACTTGAAAGGAATAGTTGAACCAAAATGAATATTCTGCATGGCATGGGTGTGTGTTCGTGTGGTTTGATTGGAAGGTTGTGCAGAAATGTGAGAGTGTTTGTGTTTGTGAGTATGTGTTTCTTGCCAAATCAGTCGTGATTTGGGATGTTTTTGTGAGAAGTGTTGACATGTCTATTGAAATTGGAGATGTAAAGAGAATAAGGACAATGGTGATGTTATTGTAAAAGCATGTGTTGATAGTTTCTCCATGTTCAAGCCAATCTGATCGTTTAATTATTGTCAACAGTACATATTTAAATTAACTTGTTGGCCTCTCAAAACCCTCATTTTACTGAGGGTTTTGAAAAATGTTCCCATTGTCCCACAGAACCACTTCATCCACAAAAAGAATGGCAAACCATTCAAAAATAAACATTTACACATACTTATATCATCATCTGAAGTATAAAGTAATAGATTGAGAAAATTATAATTTGAAGTATCAAATATGGAACTTCTTTCTAGCATATTTGTATAATGTATAGAATATGTTCTTAAATAAAAATGCACTAGCATTTAACAGTTAGTGGTCAGAAGGAATGAATGAATGAATTCATTAATTACATTTGTATTCAGCAAGCACACATTGACATGTTCATTAACATTATTATGTAAACACATTATAATGTTAGAAATGATTTGTTTCAAATAAATGTGGTCTTTTTTAACTTTCTATACTTCACAGGACTAAATAACATTTGAAACATTAACTATGCTTTACTTCAACTTTAACATTTTGCATAAGGTTTGCATAAAAATACAACTTGATCTGGAAAAATAAGCAGGTATTAACTTTAATCTGTGGGAAGGTCACCCTTTGCTTTGTCAAACCCACAACTGAGATGTGAATCTTGAGTGTGTTGCCCTCAAGACCAGGGATGGGTACTGAAACCCGGTATTAAACTGGCCCCGGGGCTAAATTATGAAAGACCGTAGTATCAGTAAGATTTGACAGTATCGGTTCTGCTTTCGGTACTGGAGGAAAAAAAATAATGTACTATGTATTTTTGCTTAATAATGTTGTCGTGCACATTTAATCTCACCAGACATTTCTAATGTGTGATCATATTAAGACGTTTGTCCGTTTGATCTGCGTGAACTCTCATGCACGCCACGGAGGCTGTCTGTGTGTCACACACACACACACACACACCACAACAAGCGCACGCACATGCATTAACTGTACGTAAACTCCTGTTAATAATAAAGAGTGACGATGGCGAAGAGATTTGCTTAATGTTATCGTGCACATTTTATCTTACCAAACATTTCTAATATGCCATATTATTAAGACATTTGTCTGTGAGATCTGCAAGAACTCGCATGCGCGCCGAGGAGGATGCCTGTCAGTCACACACACAACAAGAACGAGCGCGGTACACGCATAAAACTCCCGCTTAATACAAAGAGTGACGATGGCGGAGAGAGCAAAACGTTCCGAAGTGTGGTTATACTTCACTAGAGTTAATGCTGACAACCCTCGTTGTCATAAGTGCAAAACAATATTTGCATGTAAGGGCGGAAACACAAGCAATCTGTCAAAGCATCTTTCAAAAGTGCATTATGTGTATCGAGTGCCTAGCTAGCTCGTCTATGGTTGTTGCCCCATCTACGTCAGGTATGTATGCTAAAATCATGTTGAATCAACGTTGTTCACGTCATTTAAAATAAATGTAAAATCTCCCTGGTTTGCTAACCTTACGCAGAAATTCTGTTGATTTCTTTTGGGAAAAATGAGAATGAAATCAACATATTTTCTACTTGTTTTTAAAATTCCAAATAAGGAAAAATCAGTATGTAAATGTAAAAATGTATTTGGCTAACTTAAATACACAGCACCTCAAGTTAGTTTACAAAATAGCCAATTGCCACATTTTGCAACCTTTTTATTATATATAATTTATTGTATGTATATATATATATATATATATATATATATATATATATATATATATATATATATATATATATATATATATATATATATATATATATATATATAATTTATTTTTATTTATTTTTTTAAGCTGCAGCTACTATGAACCAACCAACTCCTCCTAAAACCTCTGGTCCAAGACAAGCCCATTATTAATTTTACATAAAAAAATAAAATAAAGAAATGTTAATTCTGTTCTCAACTTGTTCTTAAAAACACACACACACACACACACACACAACACAAAGTACCGATAAGAATACTGTTAAAGTACCGGACCGTTAAGCAGTATTGGTAAGAGTATTAATACCGTTAAAACCTTAACGATACCCATCCCTACTCAATACCGCAGATACAGAAACATGTTCTATGTTAATGGTGTTTTATGGTTAAACCATTTCAACATACTTTAGACAGACATGTCCATTTCCCTCATAATGCCCTTCTCTCTTTGCACTCATAAGTGAGCGCCATGAGGATTGGTGTTTTTGGTTATTCTGGTTTAATAAATTCCAGAGCATGAAACACCAGGCCATTGAGTTTAGAGAAATTTAGCTTTGTGTGTGTGTGTGTGTGTGAGGAGCACAATGCTTCTGTTTGTAATTTTGTGTGTGTGTGAATTACTTCTGTTTTAACCATTAATCTGTTCAAACTGATTTTGCAC
Organism: Carassius gibelio; assembly: GCF_023724105.1. NCBI lineage: Eukaryota > Metazoa > Chordata > Actinopteri > Cypriniformes > Cyprinidae > Carassius > Carassius gibelio. The sequence goes on from NC_068415.1 coordinate 19,975,511, forward strand.
ACTAGAGAGTCATCATATCCAGTTTGAAGTGTCTGAAAACACAATTTCAGCTGAAGCATTTCTTCATTCATCAAGTATTCCAGCTGAATAGAGGGAAAAAGTCAAATGAGTTCTTCTAGATGCTATGAGCAGAAAGATCCTTTAAATACCCCATGAAATCAAACTTTTTGAAGTTATTTGCATATGCTGCTAGTGTGAAAAGTGAACATTGGCCTAAACATATTAATGACTCAATCTACATTACACAGATTTTTGTACATTGAAATGCTCTCACCCCTAATACCTAGAGAAGGTATTAGAGGTGAGCGTTATTCACCTAATACCAGAAGCTCTAATTATAGCTCATGTGACATAAAAATAAAAGGACAATCCCTTTAATCAATCAATTTTTCAGTAGGAAGTAGGTCAAAAGAACTGCTTTTGTGATTAAACTACATAGGAGTATTTAAAAAAAGGATTGAAAGGGGGTAGGTGTGTGAGGTGGCATTCTGGGAAATTCAAGCAAGACTTAAGCCAAATGCTGGGGTAAAAAAAAAAAAAAAAACATCTAAGAAAGAAAAAAGGGGATTTTGAACTGTATTCACTTTTCAGCTCTCCTGTCCTCCATAAGCTTGATCATTGTCTGTCCTTGCAATCCAAATCATCATGTATATAATTCTTCAAAGAGTACCTAGGCATTTATCTGTTTAATTTATTCTTCAATCAGCAGATCCAGAAATGGCAGTCTTAAAGATATATGGTGGAGAAATCATACAGGAAAGTGTCTCTGTGGAAATTCTCCTGTAGTTGAGGCCAGGTTTCCCCTGTATGCCTCAGTTCTGGCCTGGAGAAGTCTTCAGGAGCGGTACACAAGGGAGCACCCTGCCGTAGACTTATACATATATCTTCTTACAAAAACACTGGTCCGCCACTGTCTCCAACGGCACCTTGATAAACAACTCAATGTGTGTTCACCTCAGTCTTTGTGTTTATGGTTTATAGACCGTGTTAGCTTATTGGGTGTTTAAACTATGCAACTTCTTAAAACGGTTACTTCCTCTCCTCAAATCTGACTGGTTGAGTATCGTTCCAATAGTGCTGATGTATAGTCTGAGTTTGCATGTTCCCATCAAATTGTCATTCTGTGAATTAGTAATGTGGATTTTTTTGAATGATTCTTTCTGCAGGTTGCATCTTTAAGCCAGTAGTTTGTAACAAGTATCTTTATAAGTGTGTCGAGTCATTCAACTGATTCACAACAGAAATGGTAGAAATGACTGGCGTTATCCAAAATCCCATACTTAATTAAAAGGTTTTATTTTATATTTTATTTTTTTCTTAAGTACATACTTCATAGCTTTATGTAGTATGAATGTGTGTAGTATAAATGTAAACCAGATGTACTACATTCATCATGTTGTCATTTTAGTAGCTCTTCCAGAGACTTTTTAACGACTTCTTTATGAATACTGTGGCTTCAGGCATACTGTTCTAGTTTTCGCCTGCTATTTAGAAAAGCTTGCATATTCTGTTGCATTCCTTTTATTTATAAATTATTCGTTCAGTCATACATTCAACAAATTTTTATTATTCATGTATTTTCAAAATCAGATTTGTTCAGGAATAAACCTGGCTTTCTTTATGGAGTCATATAATTTGACTGATTCTTATAAAAATGCTGATTCAGTTAGAAATGATACAAGTGAATGTCTTTATGAAGAGTCAGTAAATCATTAATTCAACTGACTTAAAAAAAGAAAATGAAAAAAGATTTAGATGGCAATGAAACATTTGGCTGTATTTACGAATGACTCACTGAATCAGTTTTGTTCAAACTGATGTTTTGCTTTGAACTGATTTGTTCAAAACTGTGATTCATTCCACAACAATACAAGTGATTTGATACAAGGGATTTGTTTTAATGAGTCACTGAATCATTCCTTCAGTCGGTTTATCCAAAAAATGCTGACTCATTCAGAAACAAAACACCACTGCTACTTTGCTTGGAATGATATTTCCATAAATGCTTCCATGTTACTCCAGCAGTGTTTTCAAGCTTGGACATCTTTTGAACTACCAATGGCATACTTTTTGGTTTTAAATTATGTAAATTGTCTGTTGAAATGTTGTAAAATAACTTGTGTGATATTGCTTTATTATGATTGCTGTATATGTTTTGCATTGGGAATTTGGCAGGTGTAGAGATTCTTATTTTTTTTCTTGGTGGTGTCAACACACTAATGGCTGAGTTCTTCTTCTAAACGTAGCAGGGTTAATGACTGTCCTGCATTTCGACACTCCAAGAGCAAACACATTACTAGCTGTGGTGACTAACTGGGCACAAAAACTCCAGAGTCTCAGCCAAGACACCAAACACGCTTTAAGAGCTAATCAACCCTGGCTCCATCTGCTATTCTGTAGAGGGCCAAAGTGTCTGCCCTATATGTGTACTGTAAGTGCATATGTGTGTTCTCTCTCATTCTCTCTCCCTCTCTCTGCTGGATAACAGGAGGCCAGTCCTGCTTGTTTCATAAATCATGGTATTATTCATGTTACTCCTGACCAGTCATTGATTGAAGCACAGGTGTCTGGGTTAGTTTGACTCGAGTAGTTGACATAATGCAGCTGGCTCTATTAGATATGGGGTGTTCCTTCACCCGGTTCTGTTTATAAAGTGCATGGTCTGTATAAGCAACTGTGTATATTTAAAAATTTTGGCTTATGATAACATGTAGACATGTGTTTTAAAGGATTAGTTAAACCAATAATAAAAATTCTGTCATCATTTAGCCAACCTCATGCCATTTTAAACCGGTTTGAGTTGTCTTTTATTCTTATTCAAATTTTACATTTTTCATTTTTATAAAGCCATACAATACTCTTCCATAAATTATGATAAAAATAAGTTGATATTTTGATATTCTTTGCTTCCAATGAGCTGTTAAACATTGAAACTGAATCATAGACTTGTGCCGGTATTCGGTAATGCGATATATCACTGTAATGAATAAGTACAATATTGTTATCGTGGGCACTTCTAAATACGTTGAATAATTATGTATTACAAATTATTCAGAATTTGGAATGCATTTTAAGAATACTATTCCCATCAACTGGTCAAAATGCACAACACCGCTGTATGCTGCTTGAAAGAAGTGTGCGCTCTGATGTAAACACAGTTGTTGAATCTGCAATTACATCAGAGTAAAGTCTTACAATCCTTGATGCCAGGATCTTTAACTCTCCATATTTCCTTTTCTGTTTTCCATTCTTTTCAAAAACATTTGAAATGTTTAGGATTGATGGCCTGATAATGGTGCTGACAGCTGATATTTAACTTGGCAAATACATGTTTATTTTTACCTCTACTGTAGATAAGGATTGAATTTCTATTGTATGTGTGTTTCTTTTGAATATTTCAGTTTTTTTATGTCCTTGTGGAGATGAAGCTTCCCTTGATGAATAGTCAATCCTGGCATCTCTACAAGGACAAAAGGTTCACAGGGGGTTTAAATATTTAATTCATGTTTAAAACTATTAATCTAACACAGCAGTGTATTATGGTTTAAAATGTTAACCAATAGATACAGTTTACTCTTTGAAATGAAGACTAAACGTATTTGGACTCTTTCAAATGTTAGTGGATCATGTTCGTAGTTAAAGTGTTTCTCTACACCTGTGGTTACATTTTAATAACATCTGCATAAACATGAGGAGAAATGACTTTATACATATACTTTACTATGCCGATTACAATACAATAAAAAGTGGTTCAGAAAAGTGAAGTTGTGAAAAAAAAGATCTAGCTGCAGGTGCAAATTGCTTAGATATTCAGTTATTTAATGCAATGATGTTCAAATACAGTTCTGCTCTAAAAGTGTCAGAATCTGTCTAGGAGTCACTATATTTGAACAGCATATGAATAGGAAGCTGTTAACACTAAGCAGGCAAGTATGTGTGTGTGAAATATAAATGTTAGGGGATTCAATAGTCCCCTGTTGCTAGTGTTAATTCTCATTGAGTGAAGGCCAGAGTGAGGGGAGGTGTAGGTCAGTGACTCTCACAGGACCAAACCATCTGATAGGTCACTGGATGATGTCATGCCCACCCCATTAAAACAAAAAGAGAATTAAAAGAGATTTATTCCTATTAAGTCGTAAAGACTTAAGACTTTATAGACTTACACATAAGTCATGTTCCCTGTTCCCTCAGTCTAACAAAATAAACAAATAAAACCAAAAAATTCAAAAATAAATCGATTTAGCAGCCCAGTGAGCCAGGTTCAAAAATGTAGTTTACTCTGTTGGGAGACCAACAGCTGTACAGTATGTTTGGGAACATATTGAGTTACGTAAGATAACCTGGCTCAGTGGTCTCTATATCTCTCTACTCTCTCTCTCTGTCCATTGTGTCTTGAATCCATTGTTGATCACTAATGCTCTTCAAAAGCAAAATAGTAATTTAAACGGGCTTTGTCATTGAATTTTGGTTGAGAAATGAATACATTTATTGCAACCAAGTCCACTGGAAAATGTGCCTGTGATGTACAGTAAACGTCAAAATGTGTTGGTTTACAAATCATGCACTATCATGCACATTTCAACTGGAAACTGTTGTGAATTGTATGTATAGGTTCATTTTTGGAGTTTTGCAAAAGTATAGTTAGAGTCATGTTTTTCCAGTGAGCATAGGTCTATTTGTCACATATTAGCTTAGGAAGCACTATTTTCTATTAACTAGTTACTTATTAGGATGCATTTTACTAGCATATTGGTTGCTTATTAGTACATTCTTAATACCTTATTATGCATTCATATTCTAGATCCCTTAACAATACCCAATACCTAAACATAATTACCCCCTTGCTTACTATCAATGAGCATCAAATTAGGAGTTTATTGAGGGAAAACTCAAAGTGAGTATGTGTTCCCTAATCTAAAGTTTTACAATCTGTTCTATACTGTACTGCACTCTACTGAACTCTGTTCTACTTTACTACACTCTACTTTGTCATAATCTACTTTAATGCACAGTGTGTATGTCAATTACTTATGGATTATACTTACATTGCTCTGTAACTAGTGGAAACTCAGAATCATTTTTAGAGCAGTGCTGCCATAGAATACTTATAAAGTATCTGTGAAAATGTCAGGTTCCTATCTGATCTCCCACCAGAGATCAATTTTGAAAACAAAAAAAGAAATTCTCAAACTGAATCTCCAGCATGCACAATAGGCTTAAGACCATGCAAAATGACCATAAAAGTGGTATTTTGATTATAACATTTGGACTTAGGAACAATATAAATATCAGGAATGTGCATAATGTTTATACTTTATATGTCTATAGTAACCCTTTATTTATTTATTTATTTTTGACATAAAGATGATTGCTGTGGTTAAAAAAAGTTAAAAGAAAGTTTTGCAATACCAATACAAAAAATAAATTAAATCAATCAATTTCCTAGGTTTTGAACTTCTTGTCTGGCCCCTCATTTATTTACTTTTCCCAAATAATGCTTCATATTGAGGAAGTGGCATAATTGCACAATGAAGACCAATAAGGTGAATAGTGAAAGTGGACATAGATTTCTACGTGCCATCAGACATGTATACAAACACACTTTAATGAGCGCTTTCGGAAATGTGAAGCTCTTGTGTTTCATTAGTGCTGTTCAGGGGAGTTAGTACAACTCCCAGGGCATAAAAGGTGGTCCGGCAACACCCCAGAGAGCAACAGGCCCACGTGTATCCCAACCAGGTCATCCTTCAAACACAACCCGTCCCAATAAACAATCTCTAATACACTTGGTCTAAAACTAATAAACTACAGGGTGGAGGCAGCTGAGGTTTAATAACGGGAAGAATTTCTAATGGCAATAAACTGTGTGTGTGTGTGTGTGTGTGTGTGCACTCACTCGCTCACTATTAAAAGCTAGGGTGCTAATTAGTAAGGAATTTGCAAACATAGCCTTGAAACAGACATGGTGTAGTAAGGTCTACAGTTTCATTTGTGTCTATGTCTTTGGTTGACCATTAGACTGAGATCCTTTTTCTGATTCATTGCGTTTAGGAGGATGTGTGCTAGTGATTCTGTCCACTGAACTCATTTTTTTTATTTAGATTGATAGGCTCACTAAATATTTTTATATACACTGCCGTTCAAAAAAATCCTGAAGTTTGATTGAGTAATGTTTACAACAGGCATCGCGACAGCAGTCTGTCAGAGGGTGATTACTAGGGTGTCATATTTACATGAACACGTTTTCAAGAAATACCATGTTTTGAACCTGCACATTAAATTTACATTTATGCATTTAGCAGACGCTTTTATCCAAAGTGACTTACAGTGCATTCAGGCTAACAGTTTTTACCTAACATGTTCCCTGGGAATCGAACCCACAACCTTCTGCACAGCTAATGCAATGCTCTACTACTGAGCCACAAGAGCACTAGATACAGCAGATAGAGCTGTGCTAAAATTGTTTTTACCTAAACTAACCAAAAGGGACACTATTTCTTCAATGATATGTTGGAAGTGTCAGATGGGGTTATGCTCCAAAATGCAGTTGTCCTGAGGCTTTGAGAAAGTCTCCTAAATACAGCATAGTCGGCACCTTTACATATTCATTCCATCATTCCAAGTCCCCTGGCAAACCGTGGGGTCATGTAGTTGTAGTTAATTGTAGTTAGTAGAATGTCAAAAGAGGACAATTGAAATAAAGTTTCATCTAAACCTTTACTGCAAACATGTTACTGGAATGATGATGAAGCATTAGCCTATTTTTTGTGGTATGTTTTAAAGAGATATAAGGCATACAAATGTGCTGTATTAAGTCAGCTATTAAAATGAAACACACTTTACGATAATAGACATTTAGTATTTATGATGATCAAGTCAGATGAGGAAATCTGCACTAGCCAGCAGTTTTCCTGCTAACATTTATTACTTTGTTTTGCATATCTTCTGTTCATAAGAAGGGCTTCACATCACTCATAAATCCTCCAACATCTTCTATTCAGGTCAGCCGTGATCATAGCTGTGCCGATATCTCATCAGTCATAATTCTTATTCTTTCCCTCCAATGTTCAATTTCCTGTTGAAAGCAGCTGGTTTTTGTAACATGTGCAGTATTCGGCAGAGATTAATGTTTAGGGAATTACTTCACCACAACAAATGAGCAGCACTCCATCAGATTATGCATTTGTTCTCTTTCTTTCTTTCTTTCTTATAAACTTCTGACCCATTGAAATGACAAAACATTGTTTACACTACTAGGAAAATTATTAGTGTTATCAGAGAAAGTCTTCTTCAGATTGACTAACTTGATTATGAAGTAGATTTTGAACAGCATTTGTACAACTCGTGTACCCAGCACAGGTTCTTTATTGTCATCTATAACCTTTAATTCAATGGCATTGCAGAACCCACGTTTTGAAATATTTATTGTTTAAGGACCCTTTTTCTGTTAGTAAACACTAACTGAGAAAAACACTAACGCTAGTTATGAAGATTGTTAGCTTGTTTTTTAAAAATGACTGGAGAAAATCCAATTTTACTTACATATGTAAGATGACTCACTGTCTGGGACCACGATTACTATTTGAAAAGGTTAACTTTAATGGACTAAACCAAATCGTACGACCCGTACACACTCACTCGGTGCTTGGACAATCTGACAGGATTCCCTCCGGATGAGTGACTCACATCTAATGAACTCACCGTGACTATCTAGTATATTAGTATAGTATATTAGTATAGTATATTCATTTCAATATCAGCAGGCAACTATTTTCACAGCTACATTATTATTCCAGCCACAATTAATCACAACAATGTATATACAATTTCAAATGATAAACCTATAAATCGTCAGTTTGTTGTTTTACACACATGCACACAGACATTATTTCAAACACTACATAGTCGCTAGATGCATAAGAAATCTTTAGACACACCTATAACAACAAAAGACAATAATTTATGAAACCTTTTCTGATAAGAAGTGTGCGCTGCAAACATAAGCATTTTTGAAGATCATTTCAGTCCAGTCGGCTCGTTTTATCGCGTTTAACCACAGCTGTTGTCGATTTTTTTTTTGTCTGGCAGTGGCAGCAGGTATGCAATAACATTTCTAATATGAGGCTATATTACGTCGATTGGCCGCCTCTAGTTTCCCCCAGCTAGCTCTGTGATTTCCTAAAAGCGTCTATGTGGAGATAAAGTTAACTTCTAAAGCCACATCCTTATTTAGGGCAAGTATACATAAGTATACAGAACAACAAAAGAAAAACTATTAATTTTTGGCATTTTTGAAGTGCAAAATAACATCATGCTCCACTGGCTTTCATTGTATGGACAAAAACTTTTGGAAATTCTGCACATGAAAGAAAGTCCGGTTTTGGAATGACATGAGGGTGATGAAATTATGACAGAAGTTTCATTTAGGGGTGAACTATCCCTTTAATTCCCTGATTGAACGTTGCCAAACCTCTTTTATCATTTAGTGTTGAGTTTGGACTAACTTTCTATCGAGTTAAGATTATAGTGTTTCACATGACTTTTGTTTTACCAACCCAGTGAACCTTCACCTCCATGCAGGCCAGTGTCCACTGAATGTCCATTCCTAGCATAGATGGTTTTGATAAAACGGGATGCAGAGATTAACTCAAGCTCAAACATCTCTTAAAAGGCACTTAAAGGCTTAGCAGCTGACAGGAAAATAGATATCTAATGAAATAAAAACTAATCTGAGGCTTTAAGGAGACTCCAGGCCAGATCTCCTGTGGCTTTTGAAGGCATGTTTAGGAGCTAATATTTTGAGGGCCTCTTTTCCAAAGGAGATGAGTAAGTCAGGGTTTGTTCTCTGTTCTCTGATTGATTTATACGATGAAATCCCTCGTTCCTCAGCGTTTAACTGACAGATCACTACTCGCTTTATAGACGCCTGCCTTTACATCAGATAACCACAATAAACCAAATTCAGTATTTGTGTCATCATCACAATGATCATCAACACATACACACATGGCTTCACTTAACTGGATCTGGATTTTTGAATCTCACATGAAGACAAACTTTGACCTGTTATGCTCCTCAACTCTAAACAACAGCTGTTGAATTTGAGTGTGTGTAGTTGTATGTGTGCATTATAAGTTGGGGATCCATTGATTAATGACGGATAGACCACTGGACAGTGGCATGAGATCAAGTTAGGCAGTAGACTGTTGGAGAGTGACATCATCATTTGGCAATGGCTTGGCATTGGACTTTATAGAGTGCTGCAGAGATGATGTATTTTTGTTGGTCAAATCCTAGAAACAAGCTAACATTTTAGCACTTCCGGGTTCCTTTCACTCAATGTAATGGACTTTAAAAAAAAAATTTTCTTTCGCTAAATGCCTGAAATAAGGTCTGTGGTGAACACAAGCTTAAGATATTTTCACGGTTTGTTCTTCAACATCAGTAATACCACTTGTGATTCTTTTTAAAGCTTTTTCTAGTCTTGAAAAAGACAGTTGCTAAATAGCAGCTAAATCGGACTAAAGCTGTTATGGAGAATAAACGTCATCACAGGGAAATCCATCTACTCACTAGCTTTACAAACACATTGTGATTATGATTGTGTTCAAACTTCAGGCAAAAATGCTTTTTAGAAACGTAACTTTAGTGATGTTGAAGTCATTTTACGGGGATGTACTTTGTTTATAGCCTATATTTATAGTTCTTTACTTGTGACGGTGTTAATTAGGCATTAAAATTCATAATAGGCATGTTCCTTTGTACAGGTTATCATTAACAAAATGTAAGAATCATTGTCTTGTTTTACTTCTGCAATAATACAAACCCAATGAAAAAAAAAAACCTATTGGGTTTATGTCAAGGGATCTTTGCTAGTACTTCTTCAGTTACTTGCTTGGTGAAATGCCGTGATAAAATACAAATCATCTGTGAAGGATCTTTAAGTGGATTGCTGTGATGTTACACCCATCCTTTCCGTCACGAGACGATTCTGACCCTTATCACTTCACCTTGTACATCACCCTTTCATCACTACTACTAACTCCCTTCTTCATCATCAATGTGTCAGCACAGAGAAGTTTTTGGTGCTCATGTAATTTTAATATCCTTTCATCACACATAGGCGTAAGCTCTTGTACCTGGATCCAGCATCGGATATTTGACCACCATGTCGTCCAGGAAACTAGCCAGCAGGAAAACACTCTTCATGGGTTATGAAAGCACAGAGAGGCTCTCTGCCTCCCCTTCTTTTTCTTTACATTCCTTTTGACAAACTCTCTCTCTCTTTTCTTTGCAGGAGCAGTTATCATTTCCCAGTTGCAAACCCTTTTTATGGTGAGAGTTATATGGATTTGCTATGACATCTTTACATTCTAAATATATGGTGGAATAAAGTTCTCTCTTCTGAGAATTTGTAACCGACAGGTGTACAGATTACATCAGTGGCTTTTATTCAGACTGCTCAGGTCTGGATAGTTTCGTTGATGCATTGAGTAAGAGAATGCTTAGTAACTATCCTGGCTGTTTTCATAAATGTTGTATAGTGAATCTTGTTTAAATTTATTTCCCTACATTTGAATTTCTGCATGTACCGTGTGTCTTGTTCTTGGCCGTGGTCTGTGGCGGTGTAGTGCTCTGGGGTTTAAAGCACGGCTTGGCAGCTCTGTGCTTCCCCTAGAGGGCCTTTCTGTTTGACTGCCCCCTCTAAATCATACACAGCACGCACCTACAGACCCTCTGTTTGTTATTGCATGGGAATTGACAGCCATTAGGGTTGACGTGGATCGCTCCCCGTGTGTGTGCATGTTGGTGTGTTTGTGTGTGACTGATACCAGCTTCAAAAAGGAAACACGTTAGAGGCACATTTGACTGGTGTGCAAAGTAAGGCCTGACGCTGTTAACTCTTTGAGGGTCTTTTCCCACCCTCATTTTTTCATTTTTTATTATGAGAAACACAAAATAAGATATTTGACATTAAACACTGTATAAGCCATGGTGGTTCCTCAAAATATCGTATCTTGTGTTCCACGGAAGAAAGAATTTGATAAAGGTCTGGAACAACATGAGGGTAAATATGATTACTAGAATACTAGACATTTTTTGGTGAACATCCTATTATTTATTTTTTTGTTTGTTTGTTTTTTACAAATGGTTAGCATAAAAAAAAGTGCTTAAGCTTAAAAAAATGGAGATTATCCTCAACCTCAAAATGTCAAATTAAATATATATATATATATATTTATGTTTTTCCTAAATCTGCATTTAATTGAACAAAATACAGTAACAAATGTATAATAGATTTAAAAGAAAAATGTTTTGGAATGTATCCTCTATTTTACTTGGGTAACAGGGTCGATATTGCAATTTGTGTATGAATTAACAAACTTGAATGACAACTATGGGGGAGGATTGATTAATGCTTGCCAAATTAATTATAAAATGCTTTTTCTACAATAAAAAAATAACAATTCAGATTGACAGATTATGTCAATTTAACTTGTGGGAACAACTGGTCAAGACAGGCCAAACTTTGCTATTCGTCATGTAATATTTTATATCACATAATGATTTATCTAATTCCTCTAAGAACAAAAACATGGGATGGAACACCATAGTGTAACATATTCTTTTAATTTGCCTGCATAGATATGCAAGAATTTAATTAATGCCCAGTGTTATTCAACCACATTTGACATTTTCTCCAAAACAAGTATTGCATAACCATTAAAAAAAAGCCTAGTAGGCGTAATAATTAGATGACTAATGGTTGGACATCAATCATAAGAGCTCATTGCTTTTATTGAGCATGTGCCCTCAGCATGCACTGACCCCACACCGGACCTCATACCTTCTCCAATTCATGCTAATAACCAATGCAAACATCAGCCTGAGTAGAGGGAGGGATGCCAGGGTCAGATAACGGTTCTGTACTGTTTACATACACAGTATATAACCTGTAAATACGAGGGGAGGGTTCATCCTTACTGCCCCGCTAACCCAAACCATGTGTGCGAGGACAGACCCCCCCTCAAGCACGTCAATCAACAGGCCAGGGGAGCTGAGATCGTAATGGGACTGGCAGAGAATCCTTCAGCCATCCACACACAGAAACACAGCGGTTTGAGCGTGCACACAAACACGTACACGCATTCAAACATTTATCTAGAAACAGACACTCTTCAAGCACAGAGAGCAAGCAAATACACAGAAACTGTGAGACAGACACACAAAGAGGGGTTCTTTGGGGGTCTAACAGATGTTTAGCACTGGGTTCTGGGGGTTTGCGTGGGGAGCAGCAAACTCGTTGCATGCTTTTCATGATAACCGACACTGTTTATACTTGGTATTAGAATTCATTTCTTAAATGCAAGTGTGAACATGGGGCAAAACATTTTGTGATTGGATTATTTGAACTGTATTGAGAGCTAGTCAGAAATGCATGCATTTTTATTGAAAACGCTAATACAAACAACACCTGCAGACAACTGCCTTCTCACTTATCAATTAGTCTTTTCATGAAACAAAGGGGTTTAAACCATGCTATGAAAAAAAAAAAAAAAAAAAAACATCCACTATTTTTTCCAACTTGCATTATTACACAAATGATCTGACATTCAAATGTTCTTCATTAGAACAGAATTAGACAAATGTAGCATTACATCATTTGCTTACCAATGGATCCAGTGAATGGGTGCCATCAGAATGACAGTCAGAAGAGAAATACTGTATGCTCCATCCAGATCAGTCTCCTTTCACAAGCTGAAACACTCCAAAACAGTTCTAAACGAAGTATGTTTGTAACTAAATATGAGTTTGATATGAGATGATGGACCTTTGCACTGCAGGACGCTTTATTATGGATATGGAAATTATTGTGATGTTTTTATTGTCATTCTAATGGCACCCATTCACTGCAGAAGATTTAATTGTGCAGTAAAGTAATGCATTTTTTTTTCTAAATCAATAGTAATCAAAACAAAATCATCTACATCTTGGATGGCCTGAGGATGAATACATTTTCATTTTTTGGACGAACTTTTCCTGTAACAGCAACTAAAAACTTCAAATAGATTCAATACACTTTTTTCTTCTTTTTCTTCTTTTTTGATATTTGAAGGTCACATTAAAGTACTGTAACATCATTATGTGGTTATGTTGTCTTTCAAATGACTTAGGAATAGATTTGTTTTACCCTCATTTTATCCACACTATGAAAATCCATCATAGAAATATGAATTACTACATTTTTAGAAACTGCAAATTTAAAAAACACATAAACCATTTGGATGGTTTTTGAACCCCAGTACAGCAGCGTCTTCATCAAAACCAAAAAATTAAAAAAGCTTGAGCTTAAATATGAGCCAAAAATGTTGAAGAAATACTCATCTGAACAAGGGTCATTCTTCATATTTAACTACTTCTGATGGGAGTATGTGCCTTCATTGCTAATATGCCTTCAGAGATGTGTCAGTCTTCATGGTAATGGTTATGTTACACTGTCATTCTTGCATAAGTGTGTTGATATGCAGAGCATAAGTGGGACAGATGTGGCGCTCATCACAACATCCTCTCAAAGCCTCTGAGATCTGATTGGATCCATGTTGTGTGAGTCATGTGAATCAGACAGGGTTGGCTGGTCCTGTAAAGAAGCTTTGTGTTTGGCTTAGCAGGGCTCACAAGAAGAAGAATCCTAGTGCTGAGTAACCCTATACACTCTTACATGTAAGTCAAAAAGATGAGTGGATGTGTGTCAATATATTTATAACTCAGGAAGATAAATGTATCTTTACCCCCTCACATTGCATGAGGCCACAAACAGTTACAGATGTTGACCACCTGTGATACTTTATCAAAATTAATAATTCATATTGAATTCATTCATATTGAAATGCCATGACATTATATTTTGTGTAGCAATTTACAGTTGGTTTGTTAGATTTCATAAAAGGTAACACTTTAGAATAAGGTTCCATTAGTTAATGTTAGTTAATGTATTAATTAACATGAACAAACAATGAATAATACATTTATTACTGTATTTATTCATCTTCGTTAATGTTAGTTAATGAAAATGCAGTTATTCATTGTTAGTTCATGGTAATTCACAGTGCATTAACTAATGTTAACAAGCACAACCTTTGATTTAAATAATGCATTAGTAAATGTTGAAATTAACATGAACTAAGACTTATAAATGCTGTAGAAGGATTGTTCTTGCTTAGTTCATGTTAACGAAAATAGTTAACTAACATTAACTAATGGAACCTTATTCTAAAGTGTTACCTCATAAAATAATAAAGGGATTGCTCTTCCAAAAATGTGAATTCTGTAAATTTCTTACCCTCATGTTCTTCTAAACCTGTAGAAATAAAACCTGTCTCCAGTGGAACATAAAAGAAGATACATAGTATATTGTCATTATTTACTAATGTTCCTCACACAAAGCTATTGTAAAATATTCAATATTTATGATACCATAAAGTACAATAACATTGTTTCAGATATGTGAAACTTAAACAGAAAATGCAACACAAAACACCTTATCATTACTAAAATAAACAGTTTTTCACTGTAAACTATATGGTCATTCATAGGGCCCTATAATACATCCGGCGCAATGCGACGCAAGGCTCAACGCAAGTGTGTTTGCTAGTTTCAGTCCGGCGCCGTTCACATTTTCCCATCCAGCGCCATGTCGTTTAATTAGCAAATGCATTTGCGCCCATTTGTGCTGGTCTAAAAAAGAGGTGTGTTCAGGCGCATTGCTATTTTAAGGAGCTGAAAAATAGACTGCACCATAGACCAACTCAAACCTGGTCTAAAGTCTAAAGTCAATGTTTTTTTCTTTGTTATTTAAAGAGCGTGTTAGTATAGGCGGATCCGCAACGCGTGTACACGCTGCTTATTAAACACAGGGCAGCACACAAACATGCAAAATTTTAAAAATTAAAGGATTGGAATACATAATATTTTATTAGGCTAATTAAATATATATATATATATATATATATATATATATATATATATATATAAAATTAAATTAAATTTAATTAAATTTATGCATTTAGCAGACGCTTTTATCCAAAGCTACTTATAGTGCATTCAGGCTATCAATTTTTACCTGTCATGTTTTCCCAGGGAATCGAACCCCCAACCTTACGCTTGATAGCCAATTTCTGCTGTGTAAATAGCAAATCCGTCGTGTCACGAGTGCAATTCGCTCTTAAAGGGAATGGAAGATGAGACTCTGATTGGTTTATTGCATGTTACGCGCCAACCGTTTTTCCGTCGTTTAAATAGCAAAAGTGTATTTGGACACGCCCTGCGCCGTGCACTTTACACTATGCATTTAGATCGTTAAATAACATACAATTATGTTACAGTGTTTCATGGTATTTAACTCTTAACTAATTTACAGTGTTTTATTTATTTTTCTGTGAAAATGTTAAACACTTCTACAGCGCAAAATTAGTTTGGACTTTTATGGCTAATAATTTTTTGAGCTAAACAGCATCTGCCATCATTCACTGTTAGGAGAAGAGCACCTAGGTTTGGGATCATTTTGATTGAAATGCCCCTTTAATTCATTTGAACATCAATGAGAAAAGCTGAGTGAATAATTACTTATACACTGTGGCATGTCTGCAATACTGTAATGTCAAATATTATGTTGTGACCTGCCTTCTAAGTTTACACAGACCTCAAAGTTTTAGCTTCTGCCTTGTGCTTCATTCCATAATGGCATGAGTTGAAATCCTGATTCAGTAGTAAAGAAGAGTATGTCCCAACGGCACGATAACAGAGGTGGGAGATAGAGTTAAAAAGGATGAAATACTGCACCAGGGCAAATCTTTCTGTAAGCTGCAATATGAGCGATGCTGTTTAGAACATTTTGAGGCTCAAATGACATTCCAGCAAGATGATCCAGGTGTCCATCCTTTTTCTTAATAACTAGTATTACCCAGTGGGTTGTGAATTTAAAACGTTATAGAGTGGATAACAAAAAACACAATTTAGTCATCATTAAAAAGTACTTTAAAAATACTTCAAAGAGTTTGATCTCTAATACCTGTCTTTGAATTTGCAGACTGGATCCAGATTTCCAGCGCTGGAGGTCTGTGGTGAACCACCCACTGCTGGCAGCGGTCTAACCCGGCTGAGGCAGCGGATGGGGTGGGTGTTGAATCTAAGGCTCCCGTGGAGAGCACTGGAGACCAGGTAATCCACCCACACCTGCAGGATGTCCTGTCAGACAGTATGAAACCTACAGGTTGACGTCAGTTGACCAGTCCTATGTTTTTCAGGTTATATAAACTCCATGTTGTATTATTAGTATCTGAGTTTTGCTTATTTAGAGGGAGGAATTCCGAGGTGGGATTTTGATAAGATTGGGCAAGGCCCTGTGTCTGATCCTGATTTATATAATTATGGGTGGCACTGTCAGATTGTAAAAGCACAATACATGACATACTAATTATTTAGCCTTCTTCTAAAAATAAGCTGCGCTTTTTCATTTTCGGATATTTAGTACCATGAGATCCAGATGAGAAAAGGACTTTGCTTTAAGCACAACTATGACCGAACAGAGATTTCTCAATTAACATTACATTTCAAGTTCTTCCGAGACAGATTGTTTGCAGATTTCTCAAAAAAAAAAAAAAAAAAAAAAACTATGAACAAAAAACGAAGATTGACCCAATATGATCAAAGAAATGTTTGTTTTTAGTAAGAAGCGGGGATGGATTTCTTTTCATGTGCGTTAACAGCAGAAAGAATCCAGATTTACGGAGGAAGAGAGTGAGAGACAAAAGTAAAAGAGAAAAAGAATGAGTAAGGCTACACTAAATATTCTTACCAGATGCTGTTTTTGAGTGGTTTCTTTAGGAGTGGTTATGGTTGTTTCTCTTGATCTTGGTCCAAATTCCCATAGCCAAGCAAATCTTCCAGGACCAGGTAGATGTCTGTTCAGGAAATTAGCTAGAGAACATGTAGTTTACAAGCATCTTGTGTCCTGCGTTCACATAAATATTTGAATAATTATTGCATTATTGTCATCATATTGGAATAGTGTGGATTTGATCTATAAAATTAATGCTGTTACACATTTAATCTTTTAAGTCAATATTTTTTCAGAAGTGAGATAAAAATGTTCATAATGTTTTAAATATGGATATTTTTCTTACAAAAATACATGAATCCAGGAGGCCTTTATTCTAGAGGTCTTCACGGGTCCAAAAATTCTTGCCCGCACCCGACAGAGACCCGTAATGTACTACACCGAACCGACCCGGACCCGTCTATTATTTCAAAAGCTGGACCTGGACCTGTGTAGATCCGAGAAATGCCTACCCGGACCCGACCAGGACCCGTATATTACTTGAAATCTGGACCCGAACTCGCCGGGAAGACACAGACCCGACTGGACCCGACGTTGACATATTCCACCTTAAATTGCTATTACAAGTCAATAAACCTGTTGCGAAGAATACAGCTTTTTGTCTTACCTAATTTAAAGAGCCGTGGTCTCTCTTCCTTGTACCTGACTGCTTGTGATGCATTACAATCCTCCGTCAAGAAAGTTATTCATGTTATTCCTCTCGTTATTCCAAGTCCAAGCTGAATCCATTCATTATTTCAGCTTCAAAAGTCCACTTGATGTCACGGTGACGGATGACAAATGCTACTGTGCACATGTACATTCTGACTCGAGTTAATTCGCATAATAACTTACACTCTTTGCCTTTTGAACTATAATAACGATCGCTCGTGCAATGCCATGGGCGCTGACATTATTTATTTACTATCATCTGATCTCTGTCTGTGCTCTCTGCTCTGCATCGAGTCTGAATCTGAACCACTAAAACTTTAAGATTAAACAGTTCATTTATAATATTATAAAAATGGGAGAAAATGTAAAACGCGGTTTGGCGGTCGAAGTGTCCCTCACTGCTTGCCATAGAAACATGACTGCACATGCGTGCTAGCTTTATCAACCTAAAATGCCTTAACGCAATTTGAGCGTAATAGAAAACATTCATGTGACAGTTCACCTCAGATTGTGTTGCTGATTTGAAATATATTAAACATGAGTGTGTCAAGTCTGCAAGCATTACCGTGTGTGCACTTGTATTAACTCTTGAGTCTGCGAGCGAGAGAGAGAGAGAGAGAGAGAGATCACTTTTTTTGGCTCACTCTTTTCTTTTCCTAATTTTACAAGTTGCAAGTTACAAAAAACACAAGCAGTCTTTGATAACGGCCGGATGTTCTCCGAGTCCGATGACTCAGATCGGCGATCGCACGGGTATTACACACAATGTTAAACAGACCCGGGACCCGAGGTAATAGATTCGGACCCGACCCGGACCCGGCTGATGATTTAAAATATAGACCCGAACCCGTACGGGTCCCGGGTCGGGTCCGGGGTCGACAGGCCTCGGGTGCACTGTGAAGACCTCTACTTTATTCACCCAAGGAGGGTGTGAAAGGCACATTTTACTATGGATATGCATGCTTTATTTGACTTCTTTTGGACTGTTAAAGGAATAGTACAGCCAAAAATGTTAAATTACTGAAAATTTACTCTCGTGCTATGCAAGGTGTAAATGAGTTTGTTTCTTCATCAGAACAGATTTGGAGAAATTTAGCATTAAATCACTTGCTTACCAATGGATCCTCTGCAGTGAATGGGTACCATCAGAATGAGAGTCCAAAGAGCTGATAAAGAAATCTCTTACTATAAGGGTTAGTTCATCCAAAAAATGAAATGATTAGCCCATGTTTTAATAACCCTCGAAGCATCCTAGACGTGCAGTACAGTATATGACTTTCTTCTTTCAGGCAAATCCAATCAGAGTTATACAAAAAATTATCCTAATGATGATTTATTAATTTATTTATTTTCATCCGTCAGGTAATATTGATATTTACGCTAATCTGTTCAATAATAAATTTGATGATAACACACAAATCAATCATAAAATCATCACGTACAGTATCTAGTGATTTATATAATAACAGTAACAGGGATCATTAGAGATATTTAGGAATGTATCTAACAAACATTCCTTTGTTATAGCCACAGGAAAAATCGCACTCTTTCCTCCTCCTCTGTCATTCTCTTTGACCTGTTGGTGGCATTCTCATGTGGTGTTACATAACTGCTGATACCTCTGAACGACTCTCATGTTGACTCTTGTGGACATGTTGCCCAGTTATGGCAGATCATAAACCAGTATACGGTGTGTTTGTCTTTGTGTGTGAGAGCAGTACTCACTCTGTCACATCATGTGCCAAAAGCAGCAGAGAGGGCATCCTGAGGGTCAGAACCACCTCCACAACCCCTGCTCTGTGCTTCACAGCCATCACATCTTTACATCCTCACTCCCTCCTCTGTTCCCCAGAAAGCCTTAAGACTGTCATACTACATACTGTACATTATTGTTTCTCCTCTATGCCCCACCTTCTGAAATGCGTTGATTTTTACAAGGCTCATCGGACTGAAAAGCGAGGTGTGCTGTAATTGGCCAGCTATCCAGTGCGTTGTGATTGGCCGAATACCTCAAGCGTGATGGAAATGTTACGCCCCTTAACTAATTGTGATCCAGTCCGGCCGGAGCGATGAGACAAACATTAAAGGGTTAGTTCACCCAAATAGAACGAGTAAGTCTGTTGTTCGTTATGTGGTTCGGCTCGGTGTTCATCTTCAGTTTTCTCTTTGCATTAGTTCAGTCAGTGTACTGTTTGAGTAAATGAATTACTATGGGATATTGGTTTGTTTTAACTCAGAGGGAGTGTCAGCCACATTGAAAAGGTTAACAGCTTAAGTTATTTGTGGATTAATGCGTGGAGACGCGAACCGTTTAAAACGATTCAGTTCGATTTGGTGAACTGGTTCAAAAAGATCCGGTTACATCGAATGATTAGTTCGCGAACCGGATATCACTGCATTGTTTTGAGCTCTCTCTCACAACAGACACGGAAGAGAAGACAATGCTCAATAAAGTCGTAGTTTTTGCTATCTTAAGGCTATTTTTAGTTTTTGCGGAGGCCTGGAGTGAGCGGAGGCCAGGAGTGAGCGGAGGCCTGGAGTGAGCGTATGCCTGGAGTGAGCGTATGCCTGGAGTGAGCGGAGGCCTGGAGTGAGCGTATGCCTGGAGTGAGCGGAGGCCTGGAGTGAGCGGAGGCCAGGAGTGAACGGAGGCCTGGAGTGAGCGGAGGCCTGGAGTGAGCGGAGGCCAGGAGTGAACGGAGGCCTGGAGTGAGCGGATGCCTGGAGTGAGCGGAGGCCTGGAGTGAGCGGAGGCCTGGAGTGAGCGGAGGCCTGGAGTGAGCGGAGGCCAGGAGTGAGCGAAGGCCTGGAGTGAGCGGAGGCCTGGAGTGAGCGGAGGCCTGGAGTGAGCGGAGGCCAGGAGTGAGCGAAGGCCTGGAGTGAGCGGAGGCCTGGAGTGAGCGGATGCCTGGAGTGAGCGGAGGCCAGGAGTGAGCGGAGGCCTGGAGTGAGCGGAGGCCTGGAGTGAGCGGAGGCCTGGAGTGAGCGGATGCCTGGAGTGAGCGGAGGCCAGGAGTGAGCGGAGGCCAGGAGTGAACGGAGGCCTGGAGTGAGTGGAGGCCTGGAGTGAACGGATGCCTGGAGTGAGTGGAGGCCTAGAGTGAGTGGAGGCACAATTTATGAATGTGAATATATAATATACAAACTGTCTGACCAAACAATTAAAATGCTAATTAGGCAAGAAAACTTTGTGCTTTGTTCATCTGAACAACTTAATTAGACTTTATAAACTGTATATTGAATGCGATTATGCACACATTTTAATAAAGCCAGATCAGTTTTTATAACAAGTGAATATGTTCGTTGACTTAAGACATAACACACAATACACTCTTTTTTGCCACCTGCTGGCATATTTTGTGTAATACGAAGAAATGATCAGTGAACGATTCTGAACTAGTCATTTTGGTGAACGAACTGAAAATGAACGAATCTCTTGAAAGAATCATGATTTCCACCACTAGCTCCAGGCATGATGAAGAAAGGACAAACAAAGATTCTTTGCATGAACATCTTGGTGGCGTTATGCAAATCTTCCCACATAGTGACGTAGAGATGTGGGGGCGTGTTAGAACACTCCAAAAAGAAAGGAAACATTGAAATTGTTTCATATGACCCCTTTGTATGTCACACACTGAGGTGACTCTTAAAAGAACTATAACCCCACTGCTTTCAATAGAGTCTCAGAACAGATTCAGTCTTCCCTTACTTATTTTCACTTGTTCCCATGTTATACTTGTGAGATCAAAAAGCTACAATTTCACAAATGGTAACATACAAGGTGTTTTTCTGTGCATTTTTTGTTTTTATTTTTTATTTTTACTTTGTGTGTATGTGTTTGTTTTATTTCTTGTTTGTGAAAAAAGCCAAACAAATTAAATAGGAGTGACACACTGTAAGAATAGATGATAAAATGATCTGTGGAAGGTGAAACGTGAACAAATTTAATCATTTGATTTGGATATTTTTGCAACATTAAATACAAATGTATTTATTTATTTATTATTTAAACTAAAATGTATAAACATAAAAAGTCGTGTCAGTTTTAATTGCCATTATTGAAGGCTAAAGGAAATAAACCAAGTTAAAAAGAAAATATGTCCTCAGACAAATATATTTACTTAAAAATAGTGTTTTCCGGTGCTGAAACGTCCCACAAAAGTAAATTTAATCTCCAAAAGGAAGAGGTTTCCAAGGAAGTGTGTGTGTGGTGCCAAACTGACTGTGGCACTTTCCAGAAGAGTTATCAGGGAACATTCCCAGCATCAGTAACACACTCTGACATGCGCTCAAACACTTCGGGTCATCTTTAAATAGCGTGTGATAGGCTCTGATGCCACTTTCTTTGGGAGCAGTGTGGGGGCTCTGCACGTCTGGAAAATAAATTCCCTGCTGTCTCCCTGTCCGGATCTGCCTGAGCAACAGTCGGATCATGCCAGGGACCGGATGGGCCGGGAATAGACAGGAAATCTCAGGAAGCAAGGGGGTCGGATGGAGTGCCGATATTGGGACCACTACAGAGCAGATATCAGGAAAACTGGAATTTGTTTTACAGTTTTTCTGAACTGTTGTTCTTCCTCTTCACCCCTGCAGTCGCTGTGGTTGGCTATTCCATCTTTACGTCTATTCCACTGAGTTCACGTGTACACGAGTGCTTATGG
Source organism: Carassius gibelio (assembly GCF_023724105.1). Lineage (NCBI taxonomy): Eukaryota > Metazoa > Chordata > Actinopteri > Cypriniformes > Cyprinidae > Carassius > Carassius gibelio. The sequence goes on from NC_068415.1 coordinate 19,997,720, forward strand.
AAAAGAGAACCTGTGTCTAAATGGTTCTCATTCAAACAATCCCTTAAAAAATATTTCACTTTACAATATTTTCAACCACCACAGTAAAGCCATAATATATTCATGAGGAGGTTGTAAAATATGTTATTTTATATTTCTTTAAACGATGAGAGTTCCACAAATATATACACTACTGGTCAAAAGTTGATAAATATATTTCAAGTTTTTTGCTCACCTAGGCTTTTTATATTAAATCACAGTAAAACCAATAATATTGTGAAACATTACTACAATTTAAAATGTTTTCTATTTAATATATTTTAAAATTACATTTATCTACGTACTGGCAAAGCTTCATATATATACTCTATACTCTAATTTTGATCAAACAAATTAATAAAGTGAGCATAAGAGACTTTATAGCTCCATTTAAAAATGTAAAATAAATATTTAAAACTCTAAATCTATTTAAGTAATGTCAATATAACTTTATTATCTACTGTATACTTCACTTCTATAACCTTTGCACTTTTAACTTTGAAAGCTTTATAACAAATGTGTTATTAAATTAACTAATCATAAATGCATTAGATTTTTCGATTAAACTATGGTTATCATTGTAAAAATTATAGATTATTTTTATAGATAGATTATAGATTAATTATATATTATAAAGATTATACATTCTCTTTTTACACAGTATGAGTTGAAAAGATTTATTTACTTTTGAGTGTGCCTCCATGTCTTCATGCCACTATCCATAAAACATGGACAACATCATCTTTTGTAAAAGTCCTGAAAAACACCAGAGGCCTTATCCAGCAAGCCATCAACTCACGGGACTTGGGCTTTTACAGAACAAGACATTATGAGAGATTTAGAAATCAAAGCTTCATTTCTTTTTCCACTACCTCTTTCATGGAGGCCAGGAGCAGGTCTGGCCCGACACAATCCCCTGCTCAGCTCCGGATGTCAGCGCTGTTCCAACTTCTAAGAGTCACCGCAAGTTGTATTGTTCTGCTTTTACTTTTTGGAAACTTCTCATTCACCTGGAAATCGCCAACATCCTTTGCCTCTAAGCTGAAATGCATCTGGCATCAGCTCATTTCCAGATTAGAGTGACTTGTGAAGCTGTTATTTATGAAGGAATCAAGAACTTCAGCGAGTTCATTATGTAGCCTATGCAAACATTACATCATGTTGTATATGTGGAGGCCGAGCCGCGAGTGTTTCCCACGGGAGCCACTAGAATGTATTTAGTGGAGAGATCGTGTTGCACGAGGAGTATATCGTCCATGATTTCCACATGCCCAGATAACAACTGGAAATATGAGATGTTATGAAACTGGATCCTTCACAGTGTAAAAATAAAGCAGAGGAGGAAGATGTCCACCCACTCTGAGCATCCCAATTTTCATCCGCACAGGTTCCTGTTTGGTCGACTAATTTTAAAGATGTGTCAGTAAGTGTGGAATTGCACGAGCAATGAAAGGAAACCGTGCTGTTGAGTAAACTCTCAAACAAAAAGCCAATTTTAGAACGTTCCTCCTCAACAAGCATACAATGGCAGGAAAACAAAGAACGTCACACGAGGGGATTGACAGGGTCAGCTCAAGGCAAGGTCTGTATGTACATGTCCCTGTCTGCAAGGGCACTGAGTACATTCATCAGATGATGCTATAGTCTCCAGACACAGCTGACTCAGTGTGTTCATGAATGAAATGGGTTGTTTTTGATGTTTATTTTAGAGACACATGTCTTGCAGCTGTGTAATCGAAATTAGATCTGTCTTATGAAGCGAGGGGCTTCCGAAACCCACTTTTTAACAGTAACATGTCTTACAGGAACATGTCTTTTCACTCTCATGTCATTCCAAATCTGCATGGTGTTCTTTTTTTTTTTTCTGTGACATATAAGAACAGTTCAAAGTGATCACGCGCAATCAAGTCTAATAAAAAAAAATGACCACAATAAATCCAGACTAATTTATCCCAACTCGTTTTTAATTTATGACAACTACATATAAAATGACTTGTAAATTAATCTCTGTGTAGTTATGCAGGTTTCTAATTAATTATGTTGGATGTAAATAACAATGAACATGATTGGTTCTTGCCTGTCTTGTGTCTGAAAAACAAACAAAACAATGCACAGATACGGAATAATATGAATGTGAGTAAATAATTATATAATTTTCATTTTTGAGTGAACTTTTCCTTTAATTGTGCTTCTCTTGTGATAAAGATTTTTTTTTTTTAAGTACTTATTAGGGAAATAATATATTTTAAAATAATATACTTACTGTAGTGTCAATGTAGTTTTTTTAGACACTTTAATGTAAATTTCACTGAAACAATAATGTATTATTATTGATAATAGTTAATGTTGAACTTTTTTGATTCACTTAAGTACATCTTTAAACCGTGTGTAATTTCATAACGAAGTCTGAATATGTAGAAGCAAATTTAAAATATATATTTATATATCAGAATATAAAGACATATATATATATATATATATATATATATATATATATATATAGCTGTTTATATTTAGATGTATATGTATATTTATATTATATGTTTAGATATTAAATATATTTATCTGTAATATAAATAATCTCTTTCTTGTTTTTTCTTTTTTTCACATCCTGATCTGATACAGTAGTGTTTACTATAAAATAACATTATCTTATTATTGTTTGTTTTCTTTCAAGATGTGCTATTATTAACACGTCAAACGTAAGTCACGTAGGCCTCAGGAAGATGTTTGTTTAATGGTACCTGTGTACAAACACCTGTGCTTTGTAACAATGTAAATGTAAGTCTTTAATATTCATTTTGATCAGTTTAATGTATAGATAAACATACAGTATAAATAATAAAAATAAAACCCAAACTATCGAATGGCATTAAACAAAAATATTGACACTATATCCTTACTTTATACACACTCTATGCATATACTAATGTGAGACACAAGTTGCTTTTTTCTTATGCTCTGAGACAAAATGTGATCTAACCTAGTAGTGTTGCTGTTAAAATTCAAGTTTACATATGTACACAGAGACACACCTTATTATATGCTTTAAAATGCAGGTGTTTAAACAGATTTGACATAATAACAGATATTTAATGAACTAATTAGTGACTTTTATAGTTTTGTAAAAACTGTAAATCATGATGTTAGGTCAGTTTCTGAAGGTTCAAACTCCTTCCCTGAAGTTCTCTATACTCTTTCACACTTTCTTATTAAGCAAAACTTGAAATTTATACAGATTTCTTTTAAAATGACATCAGTCGCTACCTTGTATTACATCAGTGCTGACTTGGACCATGCCCTCTTTGTGTATCTCTGTTTAACAACTTCCTAAAGGCACCAGAGTTGAGTGGAAATCAGACCCAGCTGCTTTATGGGTCCTGCATGGCATCTTTATGAGTGCATATTTCTGTGGATGTGTATGTTTTACTGTAATTCTACAGAATGAAAGCATAGCTTTACTGAGAAGAAAATTCTCTGCAAGAACCACTTAAAAGCATTTTTGTCCATGCAGTGAAAGTCAGTGTTGTCCAAATCAACCTATTTTCTTCCACTCTAAGGACAAAAATGTTTTTCAAAATATCTTTCTTTACATTCCACTGAAGAAAAAAGTCATACACATTTGAAACGACATGAAAATGACAAAATAATGACAGAATTTTCGAACAACTATCCCTTTAAGAATAGGACTAAGTCATTACAGACATAACATGCTCTTTTATTCACATTGCTTGGAGAATTAAATAAATATTAAATAGATTTTAAACACAATCCGTGTTACATAAAATAAAAACATACAGTTACACATCTTGTGTGGCCCGTTCATTTCCTAAATCTTATCTAAAGTGTGGCCTAAATATGTCGAGTTCATCTTTAAACCCAAGCAGATATGTTCTATGTCTCAAAATTATCAGCATTTTTCTCACTCCTCTTGTTTCTGACCTCCAGAAAGTCCCGAGACGAGCAGCCAATGACGTCTGTTTAGTGTTTTGAGCTGGTTCTTCTACAACCAGGAAGGACAGTCAAAACAGCAGCCCGAACCAACACAAACAGATCAATCCCATTGACGTAGTGTGGACGCAATGCCTCGCTCTGAACTGACTGTCATTATATAAGAAAAACCTGACCTTTTAATACAAATTTTGACATCAAGTATCGATTAACTACTATTTTTATTGCCCGTAACTGTATTTAAACATGAAATACACGGTTATTAGTTGTCAATCGTATTTAATAAGCAACTGAATACAGCCTGGGACCTCTTAAAAGAGACCTTGGCTGTCTAAGTGCTCTTAAAGACTGAAGCCAATATCCTCTTGTAGTCTCAAGTGGATCTCAAGATTGCAAATGTTTAAAGCAACTTGTGCAACATATGTCTACACTCTCAACTGAATGTTTGGTGCATAAGAAGTCCTTTATAAAACTTGCTGAACTAAAACTAAAAATTGCTGAACCGAAAATTGGTCAATGACATGAGGCTTGTCCCAAAGCATAAAATACTTTTTCCATAAACAAAATCTTGAACTTTTCCAAACTTTTGGCTGTTGCAGAATATTTGATAATAATCATAATAATAAGCTGAATTTATCACACGTATCATAGATGTCCAAATCTTCAAAATCACAATATCTGAGTAATCTTACATGATGTTCAGTGCATAAGAAGTCTTTTATAAAACAGGAAGTTATTGAAAGGAAATTGTTCAATGACATTATGCTGGTCTTGGTTTTGTTTTTATCCCTTGAATCTTTTACATTTATTTAAAATTTCTCAAAAAATATGTGATTCAACGGGGAAAAAAAAGAGAGTAGTTAAACTGACCAGAGTAATAAAAAATATTGTTCAAAACCTTCAACCAGTGTAGTATATTTACTGCAGAATGTGCAGTGAATTCATTTTGCCTTTAAATGTTAATTGTATCTGATTATTATTAGCATTCTCTCTATTTAATATATCACATGCATTTTGTTGTCATGTGATGAGAAAACCATGAAGAGGAAACTCATGGTGCATTTATGTCACGTGGAATTACCATATTTACGGGATTACGTAAATAATGCTCACAGCCTCATAAAACGTTGTGCTTACAACTTGTAAAATTCGTTTTTGTTTTTTTTTTTGATATCACTGGCTTGTCATCTCATAATTACGGTAATACCGGCATGTTATGAGACCTTGTAAACCTTCCTGACTATAGTTGTATTTGTTTTTTTTTTTTTTCATTTACATTTATTACATTATTACTTTTTAATTTGGTCAGTCAAACCATTACACTAATCATATATATCAGGGGCAAGGGAGGCAGTGCCTCCTCAAAATATTGCGATACGTGTGATCATTTTAGCTGAATATAACACTCTGTAATCATCCCTCAGCAGTCCAGCTCAATCAAATATCAGTTACACATGGCGCCCTTGTGTTGGCATTTAGTCGCTAGATGGATCATCCCTTTGATTACCAAGCCAAAGGTTTCAGGTCTCATCTCATGCATCACAGTGTCCTGAGAGGACTTCGTGTGACATTTCATGCCCCAGATTGAGAAATGTGCGTGTTGAAATGTTTTGTCCCTGTCAGTAAGTCATGTAACTTATTTCTGTGGCTTTTTTCTCAAAGTGTTAGCTTACATATTTGTGGAGAGGCTTTTTTTTTTCACCCCAGATTCATCCAGGCTTCACATGACCTTTGCTCACGATCTGCAAGCATTCAAACCACTGCTTGTAAAACTTTAATTGGATGTAATTTAGTTGTAGTACCCTGATGTTTTTCTTGAGGAGTTGTTAGCATTTCAGAGAATTCTGCCTACGGGGATTCGATTTTCTGCACGTTCAGTTTCAACATTGTGGTTAATTGAAGATGAGATGTAAACTTAAGTGAACCACTGTTCGCTTCGTCATGTTTGAGTATGTAGTACATCAAGCGAAACAACACAGCGCTACCACAGTTTATGCAATGAGGGCATTGTCCTGAGTTTCAGGAAACAATAAGAGCTGTTTGGAAGACCTGCGATTGTAAATCTGTATAAATTTGTATACAGGCTCTTTAAATGTGATGTACAGCAGTGGTTCAAAAATTGGCCTGCATGTCTGTTTTGATAAGTAGTGGCTCCTAACTACAGTAATATAGCTGTGCAACATAAATACTACGTTTAAATGCAGAAGAATAAACAATATCTTTTTTAATGTTGAAATATCAGTCAACATCAAATGTTTGAGTTATAAGTCCGACTCTCTAAACATTAGGCCACGACTGCCTCTAAAGATACAATAGTGATTTGAGATGCTGGGGATTGAACCTAGGACCTCATACATGCAAAGCATTTGCTCTACCAGCATTTGAGCTACATCCCCAGTTACCAAAAATGTAGTCATACAGGTTTGAAACAACATGTAGGTGGTTAAACTAGGGTCAGCTATCCCTTTAAGACATTGTAAAAAGATACGTGAAAATCCAAACAGTAGAGTAAGAAAAATGCCTGAGGTTCATCAGATAACATACTGTTTCCTCCTCCTTGAAAAGTATGCGCTGAACATGAACAGATTTTTCCTTTTGTTCAATTTCACTCTGCATGGGGCCTGCTCAGGGTTTTCAGCCAGCTCTGGGATGGCTCCAAGGGAAATATTGGACTAAAGTATAGGGGCATGAACATCACTGAACAAACAGTTCAGAAATATGTCCCTGATTTTTCGCTTTCTCATAACAAAAGCAGCCTTGCTTGGTTACAAAGGTCTTCAGGAAGAGCCTCTCTGTTATAATGTCAGTGGCACCAAACGTATTGGTGTCCTGCAAGAGGCATGTCATATTAAAACTCCCAAGTCCTGCCGAGGTCATGTGTTTCATTCCTGAATCGGATGTATTCATTGTTCCCTTACAGATTCATTGTCAGAAAACACAACGAGAAACATGTGCGTGGCTACAAATGCCACTCACCCTACACATAAATGATCAGTGAGATATGGGTCCAATTACAAACAGTCTGCTCAAAGACTACAGGGCAAGCGCTCTAACCTCAGCCCGGGCCAGTTTTGGGGGTTTATGGCTCGAAATGATGCCGTGCATCTGGTTTCGGTTATTGTTGTTGTATTTATGACTGGTATGACATCGCGAGGTAGAAAGAATCGTGTTATCCGTCAGGAGCAGGAGGCCTCACATTAAACCCGAATCCCTCTGTGAGCCCAAAGGTAGTCTGGATCGCATGTTACCCAGGAAACCTTTTAATTGCATAACGATGCCCTCATCTGTTTCCTTTAGTTTGAGACTGGTTGGAGAACATAATTATTAAGGGAAAGGAGCTTGATCTTGTGACCTTTCTCCTGGAAATGGGCCTTGGACTAAATTAAAGGGATAGTTCATTCAAAAAAGAATTACTTACCCTCATGTCGTTCCAAAACCGTATGACCTTCGTTCATCTTCAGAACACAATTTAAGATATTTTTGATGAAATCCGAAAGCTTTCTGACTTTCCATAGTCAGCAAGGTTACTACGATGATCAAGGTCCAGAAAAGTAGCAAGGACATCAGTAAAATAGTCAATGTGTCATCAGTGGTTCATCCTTAATCTTAGGAATCTAATTTCATGAAGACTGACATTGAAGAGAAGAAATAGTTGAATAAAGTCATTATTTTTGTTGTCGTGGCTTAAAATATAGCATACTACTAAGGTTTAACCACTGATGTCACATGGGCTATTTTTTAATGATGTCCTTACCACCTTTCTGGGCCTTGAATGTTTTGGTTGCGTTGCTGTCTTTGTAGGGTCAGAAAGATCTTAGATTATATGAAAAAATATCTTAATCAGTGTTCTGAAGATTAACAAAAGGTTTTATGCATTTGGGACGACATGAGAGTGAGTAATTAATGACAAAATGTTCATTTTTGGGTAAACTATCCCTTTAAGTTGACTATATATATATATATATATATATATATATATATATATATATATATATATATATATATATATATATATATATATATATATATATATTAGGTAGTTTTGACTAGTATTTCAGAATGAAATAGTAGTTTAGACTAGAATCTTGAAAAAGCACTGAAGACTGGAGTAATGATAATGAAAATTCAGATTTGCCATCTCAGGAATAAGTTAACTTTTTAGATATTTTCAAAGAGATATATATAAACAGTACAGACCAAAAGTTGGGACACACCTTCTCATTCAAAGAGTTTTCTTTATCTTCATGACTATGAAAATTGTAGAGTCACACTGAAGGCATCAAGGGCTATTTGAGCAAGAAGGAGAGTGATGGGGTGCTGCTCCAGATGACCTGGCCTCCACAGTCACCGGACCTGAACCCAGTCGAGATGGTTTAGGGGTGAGCTGGACCGCAGACAGAAGGCAAAAGGGCCAACAAGTGCTAAGCATCTCTCGGGGAACTCCTTCAAGACTGTTGGAAGACCATTTGAGGTGACTACCTCTTGAAGCTCATCAAGAGAATGCCAAGAGTGTGCAAAGCAGTAATCAAAGCAAAAAGTGGCTACTTTGAAGAACCTAGAATATGACATATTTTCAGTTGTTTCACACTTTTTTTAATGTTTATAATTCCATATATAATTCCACATTATTGGAATTACATGTTAATTCATAGTTTTGATGCCTTCAGTGTGAATCTACAATTTTCATAGTCAAGAAAATAAAGTATATATATCTCAAATAAATGCAGCCTGGTTAAGCATAAAAAACATACAATTGGCTTATTGTCACAACTCAAAGTCAACAAGGGTAAGAACAATGAAAGTGGCAACCACAAACATCGAAACAACATATCTCCATTCACCCAGTTATTGAGTAACCATTCAATCCCAGTAGAACATGTTTCAACACGTACACAATAGATGCGGTATGCCAAGTGTTTACTCCGATTTCACCCCTCTCCACAAGAGACCTTGTATCCTTCTGATGCCAACATACATTTTAATGACATGTCTGCGCTCACCTATCACTCTAACTATTACACCCCAGCCACTTAAATCTTATTAAACATAATGGCTTATTATTTCCCCAGCTGAATCACTATATCTGGACATTTAAAACATTAATGTCAAATGTTTGCCAAAACAAGCTAAGACTTTTAATTATTTGCTTTATTGTATTATAAATTGAATTTAAAGAACGCTCGCTTCGGCATGTGATTCTAAATTACATTTTATGCTAGTTCTGCCAAAGTTTGACCTCCAAAATGGATGCATTTGGCTTAGTCATGTCACAGATTTCTTAATTTTACCAAAACCTCACCACTAACCTCTTGCAAAGTCTTACATGTGTATCATGGCTCCGTTCCTTTAGCCTCACTGGCCGGTTGAAAGCCAAGCATGAGCATATCCCAGAGATCCAGTGCCAGCATGCAGCGAAAGGCTGCTGTGCAGAGAGACCAGGTGCAGCTCTGTTTATCCTCCCCTGCTAATTATGTCAAATATTATTCCAGTCTGTCTTCCACATCCTTCTGCAATGCTCTCCGGCTCTCTTAGAGAGGAAGAGTGTGTGTGTTACGGGGCACTCACAGGTAATAAAGGTAACTGTACACCAGCAGGATATACAGGTATCAATACTGTTATTCTTTAGAACAGGTTGAGAGTTTGAAAGATTGTGGCATATTTATTTATTTATTTGTTATTTTGTTTAGTTTCATTTCGTTTAGTTTATCTTAGCTAAGTTTAGTTCAGTTTTATTGGTTTCATAATTGATCACCTTTGCAACATTGAAACCGAACTGAATCCAGTTTTAACTCAACTGAATCAATTTTAAATTATATTGAGCTGAATAATTACACAAACATCTTCTGTAAAGCTGTTTTACTGCTGAAATTGAAGTCATTTAATTGCTGAATTGTGCAGCATTTAATATTATTTTGAAGCTGCTTTGAAATGGTCTGTATTGTATAAAGCTCTGTATAAATAAATGTGCTTTCTTCATGGGACTAGATTAGCAAGCTCTTCCCCAGACATTGTACTTGTCAAGGCATTTTACTAGGCTAGGACTAAAGATAATACTTTGAAGTGACACTTTGTTGTAGAATTAAAGAAAAGAAGAGTAAAGCCTTTCGTTATGGTGGAACTGGAAGTAGATGTCATTGTGCACGTGTGTTTAGTGCCTGTGAGGTGTTGAAATATTCTGGGCTTGGGTAACAGCATGAGTAATAGCGCTGGAGTTCAGAGGCCCTGCCGTTTGACTCTGTCATGCCAATATGCAGGAGTTTGGATTTAGTGGTGGGGGCTGAAGACTTTAGAGCAGCTGGATATTCATATCCAGTGGCGTTTTGAAAGGATATATTTATGCACTTGAGATTGGAGAATGGCTATTTACATGACATGCATATGCAGCTTGAAATAAACATACCCTGTGGCTGCTATAAGAGCTCCAGTGCTGGAACACTGTTGAATGGATAAATGAGGTTAATTAGCATAGTTTGGAATTAGTTTTGAATAGGCTGCACCTCACAGGAAGTTGGAAGTGGAATTTGTTATATCTGTCTGTCTGTCTGTCTCTTTCCATATGTCTGTATGTGTCATTTTATCTCTCTGTCGTTCTTTCTATTGGTCTTTTATCTGTCTGTCATTGTTTGTGTCTGTTTGTCATTCTTTCTTTCTGTCTGTATGGCTGTCTGTCGTTTTATCTGTCTGTCATTCTTTCTGTCTGTCTTTCCGTCTGTTTGTGTTGTTTTAACTGTCTGTTTTTCTTTCTATCGGTCTTTTATCTGTCTGTTGTTCTTTCTTTCTGTCTGTCTTTTGCATATGTCTGTCTGTGTGGTTTTGTTTGTCTGATGTTCTATCTGTCTTTTATCTGTCTGTCTATCTGTCTGTTGTTCTGTTTGTATCTCTGGCTGGCTGTCTGTCTGTCTGTCTGTTCTGTTTGTCTGTCTTTCTGTCCATTGTTCTCTGTCCATCCATCCGTCTATCTATCTATTTATCTCTCTACAAACCCGATTGCAAAAAAGTTGGGACACTGTACAAATTGTCAGTAAAAAAAAGGAACGGAATAATTTACAAATCTCATAAACTTATATTTTATTCACAATATAATATAGATAACATATCAAATGTTGAAAGTGAGACATTTTGAAATGTCATGCCAAATATCGGCTCATTTTGGATTTCATGAGAGCTAACCATTCCAAAAAAGTTGGGACAGGTAGCAATAAGAGGCCGGAAAAATTAAATGTACATGTAAGTAACAGCTGGAGGAATGCTACTGTATTGAAATCACAACATGGGCTCAGGAATACTTCCAGAAAACATTGTCGATGAACAAAATCCACCGTGCCATTCGCCGTAGCCGGCTAAAACTCTATAGGCTAAAAAAGAAGCCATATCTAAACAGAATCCAGAAGCGCAGGCGTTTTCTCTGGGCCAAGGCTCATTTCAAATGGACTGTGGCAAAGTGTAAAACCCAAGTTGTTATCAGCGCTCAGTTCAGAAGCCTGCATCTCTGATGGTATGGGGTTGCATGAGTTCGTGTGGCTTGGGCAGCTTACACATCTGGAAAGGCACCATCAATGCTGAAAGCTATATCCAAGTTCTAGAACAACATATGCTCCCATCCAGATGTCGTCTCTTTCAGGGAAGACCTTGCATTTTCTAACATGACACTGCCAGACCACATACTGCATCAATTACAACATCATGGCTGCGTAGAAGAAGGATCCGGGTACTGAAATGGCCAGCCTGCAGTCCAGATCTTTCACCCACAGAAAACATTTGGTGCATCATAAAGAGGAAGATGCAACAAAGAATATCTAAGACAGTTGAGCAACTACAAGCTTGTATTAGACAAGAATGGGACAACAGGATGCAACACAGTGTTAAATATGGCCTTGGTCACAACTTTTTTGAGATGTGTTGATGCCACATCTATCTATCTATCTATCTATCTATCTATCTATCTATCTATCTATCTATCTATCTATCTATCTATCTATCTATCTGTCTATCTGTCTGTCTGTCTGTCTGTCTGTCTGTCTGTCTGTCTATCTATCTCCCTGTATGTCTGTCCTTTTTGCTACCTCAGTTGAAATTCAAGAACTGATGACTTCACATCAAACTTTGTCGAAACAGATGTTTTTGATCAGTAGTTGATTATTAAAACCATCTCACAATTTCTGTCTCACAACCTCTGCATATAGTCCATGACACATCAATACTAAATCAGATCGGCTTTTTATAGATGCCCTGAGGACCATAACTATAAAGCTGAACCCCTGTATTGAGTGTCTTTGGCTGAGAGTGCTGCATTGCGTAATAGGTTGTGTAACAATGGGTTTGATGTTGTGAATAATTGACTTATATAAACTGACTGTTGGCTTTTGATTGATACGAGGTGGCTGTAAATGTGTTTTCAGATGCAGCAAGTAACTTTGATGCTGTTTTAAGAATGCCTGACCAGTTTCAGACCTTAATTTTTCATTTTCCCCCCACTAAACTATAATTTTCTTCCTGTTTAATTTTCTTTACCTGTTCCATGCAGAATGAGTTTGCATTTAGTTATGTCTGAATATGAGCTAATGATCTACATATTCCAGAGAGAATGACCTCACATTTGAGCTTTATCCAGCCTCTTTCTTTTATTATCAATAATAAACTGCAGGTAACAAATAATATTTGGCTTTCTGTGGTGTCCTTTGGCAGTCTTTGTCCTGTAGTGCACAGGGGAAAAAGTTCCCTTGATGCTTTATTTTGTAGCCCATGGAGTGTATTTGTCTGTATGGGTTTGTCCTGGGGCATTTTGGATTTACCCAGTGGTTGGAGTCTTGAGGACCTCTTTAAACACGGTGTGAAGACAAAAGAGACGCCGTACATCAAAGACAGTTTCCCAGTGTGTTTGAGTAGATATCATACCAAACATCCTCAGCCAACAGCATCCAGCAGCCTTCTGTCTCTGAATTAAGATACTAACAGTGAGCGGAGCCTTCACAAGGGGGCATATGGATTTAGGCTTGTCTGGGCTGTGTGAAAGTGACCCTTCACTGACATCAGGTCATATTACGGATGAAGCTGGGGTTCGATTACCCTTTTTGCACCAAATCTGTGCTATATATTGACCTGTTTCACTGACCACATAAGTTGTCCAAAAATAAACATAACAGTCTTTGTTTACATATCATTTGTAAATATATTCGAACTTTCCGTGTGATATACCTGTAATTCAGCATTTTATAATTGTGTAAAATGGGTTTTTTATTCATATTTTGAATCAGTTTTGTTTTTATAATTTCTGCTTTTGTCATTTATAGTTTATATTTGAGGTTAGTTTCAGTCTGAGGTTTAGTAAATTATAATAATCCTGCAATTCAAATATATGATATCTGTCAATAATATCAAGTTATAATAGTGGTAAAAATGATGTAGCCAAATTGTGTATCACAATTGATAATTATGTATCACAAGATACTTTTGATGCCACAATCAGATTGCATTTAAATAAAGTATATAGCAAATAAAAGTTAGGAGTATTTAATTCGGTATTTTATTTTAAATTAATTTTTAAATTAATTCAGCATCTTTATGATATTTCAAACTGCTTTTATGAAACATACAGGGATTATTGTTTTAGAAGGATCGTGCAAATAAAGTAGCTTGAGTTTAAAAATCTCCAAAATTTAGAAAAGGAAAGAAAATATGTTATTTCTAATTGAACTCTCAAAAGTTATTGATATACATTAGGCCTACCAGTAAAAGTCATGGCAATGAATCAGTTTACATGGAGTATATGATGTTTGCATAATTCAGAATCATTTTATTTTGGGCTGATAGACAGGATAGTGCCCTGGATACTGGTTTGTTTAGTAGAGAATAAAAATTTGTGAATTCATATGAATATACTGTACCATGTGATGACAAAGTGACCCATGACTGAAACATTGTGATGATAAAAGAGCAATGCAGAACAATCAAATTATTCTAATTAGTCATAAGCAGACAAACAGTGTTCAGGCAATTCTCATTCTAAAGAATCTCGCAGAGTTCATTTTTTTTTTTTTTTTTGCACTTAACTGTTTTCCTGTGGACCAGTGAACAGCTTCGGGACGTTCTCTGAACTTCTGCCATATACTGCACATTTTGTGTTTATTCTAAAATGTTCATGCTGGTTTTCTGAGTGTGAATCTAAACCATGCAAATCATTTGAAATACAGAATTTTTGAACCATGTGTTTGAATTTAATTTGACAACTGATGAAGAACGTGCGGTTGTTATTTATATGACAGATTGCGACAGAGGATGTGGGGAGGGCTTGAGTAATGTGTTTAATCGGTTAATTCTGTGGATAGACATGGAGAAGAATGCCTGTTCAATGTTACAACACGAAAAATCTCACGAAAGTTGTTTTTTTGCAGTTTCAGCTCTGGTAGTAGAAATGTGGTATGGCTTTGTGCCTTTGAAAATACAATAGAGATGATTGATGAGCTAGAAAATCTTTAAATTTAGTTCGCAGGCAGACGTGAAGGCAGAAGAGGTCTTTTTCTCAGTGTTTTTCTTTCTTAAAGTCACGCCATTGTTCTTATGTATGAGTCCGTCATGCAAACAAGAGTTTTAAAAATTGTCGTCCACAACAATTATTGGCAGGTTTACAAAGTCTTAAATGTTTGGCAATTGTGGCTTTGACAATACAGAAGTCTCTGCGGCCTACAGTGCGTCAGTGTTGACTCCTGTCTGGTATTTTGCAATGGTTACACAACATGCAATTGTATTGAGCTGCTTTTCTGTGTCCCAGCATCCTTGAGACATGAGTGGACAGCTCTTGATTGTGGTCCATTGTCTCTAGGGGTTTACTTAGGGAAATTATGGCACAGAGATCCACATTGCGTTGAAGCAGAGGAACCAAATTCAAGCTTTCAGGTTGGCATTGTATTTCCCTGTACACCTCTCCTCTTACATAGCTATAAAAAGTTCATCCCTGAACTGGACAGTTCATCTGATGCAGTTCTGTTGCTGGACTAGACCAAACCAGACCAGTCTCTGGTCTCCCTAGATGCTTTTAATCTATAGGTGAAATGTGCATTTTATTTGGGTTATCTGAGAGCCTTTAACTCCATCTTTCTCTTTACTTCCTATAATGGTACCTGATTAAAACAAAGAAAACTACACCGTTATCAGATTGGCAGTGTGCACAGACACTAACACAAACACAGTCTGTGTCCAGGACAGCATGTTTTGTTGTTCCACTGTGTAAAGAGATGGATTCAGTCTTTCATCTAGCCCTAGAATCCCAAACTGTTTGATCCATTTGTAAAATAACATTGTCTTAAAACAACATTCACTAACAAGCAGCTCCGGAGAATTTAATCAAAGAACAGTCATGCGGAAAACCTCAAAAGACACGTAATACGCTGGGAAATAAAGATGGGAATCCTCAGGAATCACTCTCATTTTCATTATGCATCCACTTAACAATTTTTTTACTCTTTTTGGAGTCAACATTCAGTTGAATAATAGTCTGAAGTTGGCGTGTTGCGAAGATAACATCACAAAACTCTTATTCATAAGCACAGAACATATTTAGGACAATTTATAATAAGCAATCCTCTTTCCTCAATGGCCTCCATCTTGGATGTTGCTTTCTTCAATAAGGATACTATACATGCAATCCTGCCTTATAATTAGGCTAAATCAAGGTATAATTAAAATGCATATTTTGGAAAAGTTTTCATGCATGTTATGCCTCGAAGGAATAGTTTACCCAAAAAAAAGTGTTGAAAATGTTCTTCTGACCCTCGGGCCAGCCGAGATGTAGATGACTTTGTTTCATCAACAAAACAGATTTTTTTAAAAAGGTAGCATTACATTACAAGTTCACCAGTCAATCCTCTGCAGTGAATGGGTGCCGTCAGAATGAGAGTCCAAACAGCTGATAAAAACATCCCCATAATTCATGAGTAATCCACAACACTCCAGTCTTTAAATTAATGTCTTTTGAAGTGAAAAGTAAAAGTGAAGTGTGGCCAAGTATGGTGACCCATAACCGGAATTAGTGCATATTAGTGCATTTAACCCATCCGAGTGCACGCACGCAGTGGTGAACACATACCTGGAGCAGTGGGCAGCCATATTGTTTCAGTGCTTGAGTTTTATCATCTATTTGGTATCTCATTCTGACAGCACCCATTCACTGCAGAGAATCCATGTACAGTAAATGATGTAATGCTAAATTTCTCCAGATCTGTTCCTATGAAGAAAAAAGTAATAGTTGATGGCCTGAGGTTGAGTAAATTTCAGCCAATATAAATTTTTGGGCAAACTATTCTGTTGTTATTTCTGATAACTCATGTTTTAGAGCAGATCGAACTCATTTAATCTTAAAATGGATTTGGCATTCACAGTGGATGTGTGCTAGAGAGATATGAATGCAGTCAGAAGGAAGCATTGGTCTATTTGATAAGCCAAAACATCACTACCATCTGTTTCCATTATGGCAGCTGGATGTGGAATTCGTGTAAAGTTCAGTTTTACAGTAACACCATCTGGAAGAGTGAACAAATGTAACCATAAGAGAGCTTGTTTATTGTCCTATCTAGTTAAGCAATTTCCAATGAACTTCTTCCAGTGAATGTGGTGTTTGTTACACAGAAAAGGAGTAAATGCCAGGAAGCCTGGACATAGAGAGAAAACAAAGAAGGAAGTAAGACCTTAATCATATATAACTTAAAAGAGACAGTTTTTCATATTGGGAAGATGCATACAATGTAGGTGGTTGTGGTTTTTGGCTGTAATCCCATTACACGAGAATTCTGGCTTTTTTTATTGAGAGCTTTGATTAGTATTAGTACTTAGTACTTTTATTAAGCAAATATGCATTAAATTGATCAAAAGTGAGAAAAGGATTTACATCGATTTAAATAAATGCTGAGCCTTTAAACTTTTAAATATTAAGCAGCACAACTATTTTCAACACTGATAATAATAAGAAATGTTTTCTGAGCAGCAAATTAGCAAAATATAATGATTTTTTTGAAAGATTGTGTAACACTGAGTTTACATTAAATACATTTAAAAAGTGTTAATATTTTCTGAATATAGTCATAGTTGTTATTTGTGAATGTTGTTATTTGACTTCATTGTTCTCTTCCCTTTCTCTCAAACCATCTCCATTCTAGACCAGCCCTGCTGAATCATGCTAAATGAAGATGAAACCGTGCTGGACTGCTGTGTTTGTGTGAAAGTGCAGCTGTGTAGGTAATACTAGTTCAGCTGGACCTCTCAGTGCCCTGGTTTGGGATGTTTGTGTGTATTTCCTCAGGTGTTTTCCTGCTTTGATGCTTGATGGAAAGCTCTTTATAACATCAGTAAACTTACTGAGCATCAATTCAGCCTGTGAATCCACAAAGATGTCATTTTCCTGCAACTGTTTCATGACAATTGCAGTTTCCATGAAATTCTGTTCCCGCATATGACAAAGTGCGCAGTCGACAAGGTTAAGGAGAAGAAACAGAATCTCTCAAGTGAGCACGGCCAACAAATCGTGAGTAATGGGAACCACATGTATGACATTTTGATTTAAGTGGTAATACATGAGAAAACTAAAGCTTCATCTTTTCCTGCAGGCTCTGTGTAACTCTAGCTCTCCATGGCTACTCTTCGGGCAGGAGGGGAGAAGATGTGAGGGGTGTGATGAGGTCAATCCCCTGGTGCCTGATAGTGAAACTGAAAAATCATGGAGAAACTATGGACTTATGGCACACACTACAGCATTTCCTGTACAGTCTCTGGAGTATTGAGGTACAACACAATTAAAAATGTATTACTTATTTACTTATTATATTAAACTTATTTTTTCCTTAAAAATATTAATCCATATCATAACATTTTATTAGACTTTAGATGTCATAGAAAGTCATGAAAAGGGCAAACATTGAGTTTCTGTAATCATTTGCATGTATTTATTTTTTATTACAGAACAATGTGTAAAACTTTTGCAAAGAGTATGTCAGTATACATGTGTGCCATTTAGTGGGCATCTGTGCCATAGTTATAGTATGAGTGTGAAAGCATTATTACTATATTTCAATTATTTAAGTAGTAATAATGCAACACTTTGCATCAACACTTTGACAATTTCTAATGAAATCATGTTTCATTGAGTTAGACGAATGTAATAATTAAGAACTTAATCATTTGTAGCATAAAACATAATTTTGCTATATTAATGGGTCTGTGGGCCTGGAACCAATCAACAGCTAGCAAAACCAATCTCAAATCTCATTATATATGCTAAATATAACTTACTTGGCATGTAAATATAATGAAGAAGCAAGATATTACTTGCCTCTGGCTTTAGGGAAGTCATTGCTCATAGAGTCGAAAGTGTTTACCTTTTTGTGGTCTACTCTTCTGCACAATGGTAACCACAAGTACTTCAATAGCAGAAACTTCTTAAAATGTCAAATGCAACAGCAATAAACATTTTCAATAAAAAATAACAATTGTAATATTTATACCACTCATCTGGTCCTATGCAAATCATGCAGAGAAGTACAAATTTACAGTCCAGTTTCCAAAGCTAACAAGATTATTTTATCAAGTTAACTTAATATATATATATATATATATATATATATATATATATATATATATATATATATATATATATATATATATATATATATATATTGAATACATACATAATTTGAAATCGGGACTTTAAAGTTTAAAGCATTCAATTCACACGGACTGACTATCATGCAGAGAACACCTGATCATGCTGGATAAAAATGCACACTTAAGATCTAAGGGCTGGATTTGACTAGGCATGTTAAAGCTCTGAAATGTGTTATTTTTAAATGACTGGGTAAAAAAATTATATAAATATATTATAAATAGAATTCAATCCTTTTTTTTCTCCGCTGGACACAATATAATTAGTTTTTTAGCAACATGCAGAATATTATAAACAGTAGAATTTGTTTATTTTTTTTCTTTAATTTTTTCTTTAGGAAACAAATCAAAGACTGACATCTTTATTTAATCTAAATCTGTAATTAGTTAATTAATTAATTTTAGTTATATAATTTAAAAATAATTTGATTTAATAAGAACCCAATTTGAAGCAAAAACACAATGTTCTGACAAGCTTTGTAAAATTATACCACGTAAACTTTTCAGAAGACAGTCAGCTCCCCTCAGAAACACATTCATATAAACCCCCAAATCAATATTGTGTATTTTCCAATAGTTCGTGCATCATGAACAGTGAGTGATCTGCCTGCTACAGTATTTTTCTGTGTGTCTCTGGCCTGTGTTAACAGCCGTTAACAGACTTCATGTTATCACATAAATGACAATGGGAAAGTATTATAATGTTTGCCTTTCTATTACTAATAGGCCTAATATAAAATCAATTGTTATAATACCTTCGGTGTGCATTAATTCCTTTGTTTAACCATTCTATCTGATTATTAGACAGACTTCTCGTATTAAACAGAACTGTTAACAACGACGGCAAACAAGAGAGAGAGTGTGAGCACTGAGTGCACTCAGGTGCTGCCGCTCTCAGCACCCTCAAAATAAAAGTCCTGCCTCAATCACATAGGCCAAAGAGAAAAACGTATACATATAAACTAGAATTTCAAATGCTTAAAAATCATTGAATTAATAGATAAATAAAACCTCTGTTTTTGCGAATGTAGCAGTAAGAAATTACTCATCATCCAGTTTTTTATATCGACTATGCTTTCCGTTAGTTTTTCCAATTTGTTATGTTTTGCCAGGGCACATAGAAATATAGAGCTAAGTTTCATTAGCATAACAGTGAAAGCTAACACTGTTGTTTGATAATATCTCCAAAGGGTAACGTAAAAAAGTAACGGCCCTAGTACTGAGCCTTGAGGTACTCCATACTGCACTTGTGATAGATATGATACCTCTTCATTCACTGCTACAAACTGATGGCAGTCAGATAAATACGATTTAAACCGTGCTAATGAATTTCCACTAATGCCAACAGAGTTTTCTAGTCTATTAAAAAAATGTTGTGGTCAATGGTGTCGAACATAGCGCTAAAATCCAGTAGCACTAATAGAGAGATACAACCATGATAAGATAATAAGGGCAGGTAATTTGTAACTCTAATGAGAGCAGTCTCAGTACTATACAGTCTAAAATCTTACAGAAAATTCTCACAGATACCATTTTTCTCTAAGGATGAATATAATTGTGAGGATACTACCTTTTCTAGTATCTTTCACAGAAAAGGGAGATTCAAGATCAGACTCTAGTTATTACATCCTTGGGGTCAAGTTGTGTTTTTTTTTTAAATGAGAGGCTTAATAACAGCCAGTTTGAAAGGTTTTGTGGACATATTCTAGTGACAATGACAAATTAATAACAGTCAGAGGAGGATCTCTGACTTCTGGAAGCACCTATTCTTGGAGCTTAGATGGAATAGGGTGTAACTTACATGTTGTTGGTTTAGATGATTTAACAAATATATAAAATTCCTCCTTTACTATAGTGGAGAATGAGTGGAATTCCTCTCCAGGGGATCGATAGCGCACTAATCTGATGCTAATGTAATGATCCTAAGTGAGTGTTTTCCCCATAAATACACCCTATAAAACATCTTGCTACCAGAGAATTGTGGTTAGCCACATTTCAGTGTTGGTCTATGGCCTCTGGTCTTGTAAAATAAATATTTGATCAGAAAAGCTAGTTACTGCAGGCTTTTGATGGCTATGTAATGCTCTGCGCTGTGACTCTGGGTATGAGGTGAGTAAACTGGCTTCCCCTCTGGTTCACAGAGAGTGTATTTCTATGGGAGCCAATAAACTTACACCACAGTTCATTACTCAACATTTATCTAGTAATAATGTCATAATTCTAAGAATATGTCCTGATGACATCTGTCTTATTTATTTCTCATAGATATTCTATCTAGGCCAGGTGTGCTTCATTCTGAACAAATCTAAACAGTTGCAGATAATTTTATTTGTGACGGGAAACCCTCTCAGTCTGGTTCTATGCAGGGAACTACAAAATTACAATCCAATTCCCAAAGCTAACAAGATAATTTTATCAAGTTAACTTTAAAAAAATATATATATATATATAATAAATAAATAAATGCATAAATTTGAGTTGACATTAAATGCAGTATTAAGTTAATTTAATGATCAACATTATTATGTCAACAGAACTAATCAAAATAATGTTGCAACTTGAGGTTTAATTAAAAGTTAAAATTCTTGAATTTTAAACTTGTTATAATGCATTTACTTAAGTTGTAGTAACAGGTCCAATGAACTATTTTTTGCTGTGTATTTTCCTCGTTCATAAATGTCATTAGCTGTATATTTTGTGATTTGTGCATGTAATGTTTATGAGAGAGGTGAACATGCAAGTCTATACAGAAACATTTTTTGTTTAAAACAAGCATTTCAAATGAATGAAACCTGTTTTTTTTTTTTTTTTTAGAATTTAGCAGTAAAAAAATATGCATTCCGTTAGTTTTTCAAATTGGTATGTTTCTCTGGGCCACAAAGAAATATAGAGCTAAGAGTCATCAGCATAACAGTGAAAGCTAACACCGTGTTTCCTGAAGATATCTCCCAAAGGTAACATGTAAAGTGTGAAAAGTAACGGCCCTAGTACTGAGCCTTGTGGTACTCCATTCTGCACTTTTGATAGATATGATACCTATTCATTTACTGCTACGAACTGATGGCGGTCAGATAAGTACAATTTAAACTATGCTAATGCATTTCCACTAATGCCAACAAAGTTTTCTAGTCTATTAAAAAAAATTGTGGTCAATAGTGTTGAACGAAGCGATAAGATCCAGTAGCACTAGTAGAGAGATACAACCATGATCAGATGATAAGAGCAGGTCATTTGTAACTAATGAGAGCAGTCTCAGTACTATGATATGGTCTAAATTCTGACTGGAAATCACCACAGATATAATTTTTCTCCAAGAAGGAATATAATTGTGAGGATACTACCTTTTTTAGTATCTTTGGCAGAAAAATGAGATTTGAGATCGGTCTATGATTAACTAGATCTTTGGGGTTCAAATTGTGGGTTTTTTAATGAGAGGCTTAATAACAGCCAGTTTTTAAAGGTTTTGGGGACATATTCTAATGACAATGACAAATTAATAATAGTCAAAGGATGATCTATGACTTCTGGAAGCACCTCTTTTAGGAGCTTAGATGGAATAAGATCTAACATACATGTTGTTGGTTTAGATCAGTGTTTCCCAACCTTTTTTGAGTTGCGGCACCATTTTGATATTTTAACAAATTTATGGTACCGTACAAAATAAATTTTGTCACAATATTTGAATTTTCTAACTTTGATACTATACTTTGAAAAGTAAAGATTTTTGGTACAACTGCAGAAAATAATGTCATACAGATGTTTTTTATATTATATTATATTTTTTTTTTTTTTTTTTTTTTTGTCCATGGTGGCACAAATTTTACTCACTCAGTGTATTTTTTATTTTAAAGTGGGGCAATTTTGTTGCAGTAGCGCTTGATTTCAAACTTTGACGTGAATAATAAATGACAATAACCAGTCAGTAATAAAATAAGAACAAATAAAGAAACGAATAATGATAGCAAAAATAAAAAAATAACGACAGGCCTAGAAATGAAATAAATTGCATTTTATTTTTTCAGGTTTAAGAGTAGTAGGGCTATTAAGAGATTTTTTGTTGTATGTTTTTTACCAATTATCCAAATAATGTTTAGTCCTAGAAAACTATTGTTAGCAGAACACGAGAGCATAACGTGGTTAACAGATCAATACATCGATTTTTGAGTGGAGTTTGCTATTCCGATGAGCATGAACAATATATAAGTGGAGCGACTGAGTGGTGCGCACGTGCATATAGAGGGATAATACACAGAGCATCACACCACATGAAAGTAAAACCTGAGCGGTGAACTAATATTCGACAGTCGGAATTTCAGTGCATCTCTAATTATAGGCGACATCAGAAATGGGTATTATGTAATAGATGTATTTTTGAACATTTTAGCAAATTAAAAATATTAAAAAGGGATTTTTTTCATGGCAACACTGGTTTGGATGATTTAACAAGTTTATAACATTATTCCTCTCCTATAGTGGAGAATAAGTGTTATTCTTCCTCAGGGGATTGATAGCGCACTATCTGATGCTAATGTAATGATCCTAAGTGAGTGTTTTCCTCATAACTCCACCCTATAAAACGTCTTGCTTCCAGAGAATTGTATTTAGCCACATTTCATTGTTGGTTTGTGGCCCCTGGTCTTGTAAAAGAAATATTTGATCAGTTACTGCAGGCCTTTGATGGCCATGTAATGCTCCGCGCTGTGACTGCTGTGAGGTGAGGAAACTGGCTTCCCCTCTGGTTCACAGAGAGTGTATTTCTGTGGGAGCCAATAAACTTACGCCACAGTTCATTACTCAACATTAATCTAATAATAATGTCGTAATTCTAAGAATATGCTCTGATGACATCTGTCTTATTTATTTCTCATAGATATTCTATCTAGGCCAGGTGAGCCTCATTCTGAACACATCTAAACAGTTGAAGAGAATTTTATTTTTGATGGGAAACACGCTAAACACAAAGCATTCATCAAATATCAAATGTCAAGGTGGCACTTCTGTTAAACAGTCACAGTCTGTTTAATTTTGCTTGGAGGTGGCATGAAAGCATTTACATAACAAATACAATTGTATAATGGTATTCACCAGCTATAATTTAGTAATTTTGAGCAGGCAAAGGCCAGCCTTAACTTAGCCGTGTAAAGATGACTAAATATTTAACTCCTACAAAGTTCATTGCTTGTGCTTATTACAACAGCACTGTATGAAAGGGAAAGTGTTTTTTGTTGTTGTTGTTGTTGTTTTAATCCCAACATGCCTCTTCTTCTTTCTCTTCAAGCCCTATGATTACAATGACAATAATGGACTGTTGTAATTCAGCACACATTGCAGTTTAATGATTGTTTGTGGAACCAATACTCTGAGTTGGAGATATACAGAATATTGATATGTTCCAGTTTATGCCTTGTTCTCCTTTTACCTAGAAAACTGCTTTTTAGGTCAAGAAGGTTATGACCAGAAGCCTGTTTTCTTGGAAGAGTAAAGCCCACAGCACAACAGAATTCCATCCTTAGGGATTTTGGGAAGCAGCACAGCAGACCTGGATAGCCTGGGAAATTGGAGGAGGGAGGCAATGGGAGGTCTTATCCAAGAACTTTCTTAACAACTCAGTTTGAAACCCTAAGGGATGTTTGTGAGAAATTATCAACAGGTACTGAATCATCTCATATTGCAAAAGACCATTGTTGGGTCTCATATTTGGAAATTTTGTGACTTTCAAAGTCCTTTTCTCAAGAGTTTTTATTTTCATTTGTATTACCATCAACTGCATCTATTTGTATCTTTGTATAAATTGATAAATTAAATCTGACAATAGCTTTGGCGTCTTCCAAAGATGCAAATTTAACTAATGTGCAAAACTGGAATATCGCATAAAACATTTGCAAATGTAGCAACGTTTCCATACAACAAGAGAGAACAAAATTGTCACTTCCTGATAAACTGGCACTAAATATCACTAGGAAAGGTAGGAGAATGTAATAATCTTCATATATGTGACCCTGGACCACAGGGTGAATTTTTTTAAACTGAGAGGTGGATGCCTGCAGTCATAGAAGACAATTATACAGAAATACTTTGCTCAGGCCTTTCAGAATGACCAAAACTACTTTTTAGATACTGCGCAACAAGATCAGAAATTTTTTTCTTACCGGATAAAAAGCTTATCATACTTAATTGCGCGTATACATTTTTTTAATGCTCATTTTTTAGAATTTATGCACATTTTGGTGTTTCCATCCAGCATTTTTTAAAATACAGTATTCCAAATGCGCATACAAATACATGTATGTCAACCATACAATTGCTATTCTTTTCATTTTTCATTCATCAAAGAAAAAAAAGTGTAGCTGCCACACAAAAAAATATCAAGCAGCACACGATTTAAACTGATCATAATTAAAGCTGCAGTAGGTAACTTTTGACGCTCTAGCGGTTAATAAACAGAACTGCTTGCGTCTTGCGGAAGAACATCGTAGCCGGAACTACTTCTCTCTATTTATGTCTATGAAGAATCACAAAGGTACTGGGTTACTCCGCCGCGGTACGCCTGAAGCAATCTAAATTAGTCAGAATATAAACACTTATTATAGGTGCACCCTAGTGATTCAGGACAAGCTAAAAACACAGTTTAAAATGGATTCATGGTGTACTCGCTTATTATATACATTTTTCTACATTTTGAACACAAACAAGGTTACGGACCGCAGCTCTGATTGGTTGTTTCTTAACGGGAGCGATGTATTTCTGCAAATGGCAATAGGACCACTGGGAGGAGCCAGAGGAGCTTGATTTTTTCACAGATTATCTGTCTCATATTCTACTGTCAGGACATAATGACAGGTTTAACAAATATGTAAAAAATATATTTTTACAAAAGTTACCTACTGCAACTTTAAAAAATGTTTCTTAAGAACTATATCAGCATGTTAGTATAGCTTTTTCACCACTCAAATTTATTTAAAAATATATTTTTATAATATAATTTTAGTATAATATAATTTCAAAATATATTCAGATACAAAGTGGTTTTATTTGTAGAAAAATTTAACAGTATTACCATTTTCACGGTATTGTTGATTAAATAAATGCTGGAAAAATAACTAGGCCTATATCAATAAAGTTGCCGGTATGCAAAATAATGCTTAAAGATTCATTCAAATTTCTGAGTTGCAAAGAAAAATAACTATCAAATGAGTAAGAGTAAGAGTAAAACATTTTTTTTTTTTTTTTTTTTTAGATAAACTGTTCCACCACTAAGGGAGGTTTTGCCATGGTAAGTCAAATCATGTTAGTTTGATTTAGTTTGAAGGTCATTTATATTTGTGTTTATGTCAATATGTGTTTGTGTATGTGCAGGCATTTTTTTTGCGTTTGCTGTATTTTCAACATTCCCCCCATAACTCACTTAGAAACTGACTTACTTTGTTCTTAAAGTACATGATACAGATTTGCCCTCCTGTTTGCCTTCCTTCACTCTAATATAACCACATTACTGGAATATTCTTTCAAATATCTGTATGTATTTGACACTGATATTCTTAAGTCTTTGATTCTTCTCCCATTACATTACATACACACATGCTTTTGTGAACACACACGGCACCAGGTTGTGGATTGGCTGTCATGAGTCACATATTATTGTCTTTGATCTCAGGACTTTGGTCTCATCCCTTAATCAAGCCAAGAGTGAGCGAGAAAGAGAGATGGAAGAGGAGATGTGAATGGAGAGACGGCCTGCTTTTACATCTGGCTGAACACCAGGTTAGATCAGCTCCATTTGTACACCCTTCCCTGCCTAAAACAAGCTGATCTTTCTGAACATCTTTCAAGGATTTAAATTACAATTTCTGTGTGTACAATTTCCCAACTGTGTGTACCGATATCTTTTTAACTTTATAATGTTGAGACTTCCTTGTTCTCTATATATGATGTGGTGAGGTCTGGGACACAGGCTTCTGGTGCCACATGTAGTTCATAAAACTTTTTTGCATCATTTTATCATAGACGTCTCTGCGATCATGCAAAGTGCACTTTATATTGGGCACTGCATGATTTATACTCTAGGGCAAGTTGTTTGTATGTGTGTGTGTGTTTATGTGTGCCACTTTGCTCCTCACTGTTTCACATTACCTAAATCAGCAAATAAAACCTGAACTTGTCAGAGGCACACAAATCAACCACATGTATGATAAAGTCATCCAACCCATAGCTGGTGAGCGGCCCCTTCTAACACAGTTTTCCTGGTAGACCTTCATTCAGCCAGACACAGTGAAACTGAACTGCGCTGGCACTGAGGCCGAAACCAGATACTGCTCAGACCTCTCAATCCCAGCTACATGCCTGTAGTTACATAAAGTATATACTATTTTTTGAACACATGAACACATTTAAGAAAGACTGTATCTCGGCCCTTATCAAAAGGGGTGGAAAATTAATCAATATTATTATAATAATTATATGTAATTATTTCAATATTTTCTTTTGAATACCTTTTTGTTTGAAATTAAAAACTGTTTTTTATTTATTTACTTATTTAAATTATAACGATTTTTTTTTTATGAATGTGAGCACATTAGAGACAGAATTTACATCTAGACCCTTGACAAAACATAAGAAAAAAAAAGGGTCTGAACATTGTCAAAATATCTACTTAATTATGAAATGATGCCGTTGTTGGCACAAAAAGGAAATTAACAGTTAAAATATTGTCATATTAGTAAATATTGTCAAATTATGTATTCATCTATATAAACGTTATCATAATTTGAAAAATAAATACATCCTATTTTAAATATTCAAATATGTTTTTGAAATGTTACGTTTTTATATAAAATATAAAAAGATATTGGGGGTCTGAATATTGTGTCTAATTGTCTATATTTATGTATTTTTCTGTGGAAATTCTTTCATAAATTGAAAAATGCATGACATTTAATCTTAAATGTAAATTTATACCATATGTGTGTGTGTGTGTGTGTGTGTGTGTGTGTGTGTGTATTAATAAATAAAAAAAATAGCCTGCTGCACCAGATTGTATTTTTTATTATTTTCTGCCTCTTTACTGCCCGTGACAACATCAGCTCTGTGTTTTGACATAATCAATATCATCAATATTAAAATCAGTGTTGGCTGTGGTAAATCAGAAATCAAGATTAAATCTAAATATTTGGATGCTCAATTGTGATCCGCTCTGAAGCGACTCCTGATGGGAATTCTAGGAAATTTCAGTGTGCAGTATCCCACCAACTGTGACCTAAAGTTTATTGTAGAGGATCATGTTGTCGTATATTATTACGTATATCATATATGATTACACCCCATGCCCTGTGTTATATCAACGTTACAGTTTGCTTGACTTGCCAAGGTTTGCAGTAACAGGTTCTGTGTAAACCATCCATTGCCTGGTTAGAGAAATGACTTCCAGATGCCTTCACTGCAAAGATAAAGTACCTGCATGTTGGTCAAATCAGACAGATGCTCAGGGCGTTTCTAAGTATTCTCCTCTCATATGGGCTCATATGCATAAGTAAACAACGTGGGCAGTTTGTTAATGTGGGAACAGAGCAGAGCCTTAATGGGTCATTGAACAGCCATGGATTCGTCTCTGAAGACCTGATTTACACCTCATATAGAGAGCTGGAGTGAATGAAATGTGCACTGAGAGGGCAGCTTGTGTCTTCCCTGTGAGACGTTTGCAGTGGTGTCTGTTGTGTCAGGAGATTTACAGGCAGCTCTGTGTTTGTAAGCACCACAAAACCACATAAAACACAATGTGCTCTAAATCTCTGAAGACCAGTGGAATTAACACCAGAAGCAGGCCGACCAGCTGCTCAGCAGAGGCATCTGTAGTGATGGCCATTATCAGGAATGCATTGATTACCCAATTTACTTTTGCTAACATCATTTTGTATCATTGTACTTGAATCTGTTGACTCTCTCTCTCTCTCTCTCTCTCTCTCTCTCTTGTTGCAATCAAGGTAAAGAGGATTGCGGTGAAGTACAGGAGTCTGATTCAGGATATACAGGACACACATTCAGGATAATGTTTTGATTTGTCTTGTGTATGTTGCTGAATTTAAACAATGTGCACAAATGTATCCATTATATAAACTTCTAATATCATTTGGTTATTTGAAATCCTTTTGGAGTCTACCTAATTTCCCTTTTTTAATCTAAATTTATTTTGAAAGAAGCATGTAGAAAATACAGTTTTGTGAGAACTTTGCTTGGTTTACTTTGCTAGATATAGTAAACAGTGACAAAATTAATGTATTGAGCAGTATAAATGCATAATTTTAAGTGTGTGATTAATCACAGAAAATTTTTCTGTGAATAATCATGATTAATCACACATTTCATGAAATTACGCATAGACAATTTATTAAAATAATTAATATTAAAATGTCTATTTTGTCATTTGCTTTATCCAGCAAAGTAAACCAAATTTTAAAGTAAAATTTAAGGTAAACCAGATTGAAAAGTGATTCTCAAAAATCTTTATTTTCTGCAAGCATTTTTCAAGATAAATTTATATGTCTTTCCAAAAAAGGACACTTAGAAACTCCAAAAGAACACCAAAGGACCAAATGATAAAAGGAGCCAATATACTGTATGCTCATAAGAAAGAAAAAAAAAGAGGAACATTTCTGAATTTTATAGTGTGAGTATAGTGCAACAGCAAAGAGCCTTTTTATATTTTTAGAGAAGTTAAGTTGCTATAATGAAAAACCTAAACCAACCTCCTGCTGACTGCATATATCTACAGTACTACAGTACACAGATCCATTCAGTATAAACACAACAACATAAACATGACAAATCAAGACTTTATTGTGAATGTGTGTCAAAACAATGTGAATGTACGTAAATGTCTGTGCATGTGCATAAATACAATGTGCAATCAGTGTGTCAGGAGAACTCATACACGCATTGATATAACGGACTCACATGTGCTTACTGTGCAACTCCTGTAACTCAGGTTTTCCTTTATATTAACACTGTTTTGAATGGATTGTTTGAATGCATTTGCTTACTGGATAACTGGAGTGAAAACTTTCCCGGAGTGTAGCAGCTTAAAATGATCTGATCACAAGCAGAGTAGTAAAATTGTGTTAAATGGATAGAATAGAGCAGATTCATTCATAACGCTGATTCATTTAGGAGCAAAACAAGTCAGTGTCTTTTTGAGTAGGTCACTGAATCAGTCATTCAATTGATTTTTCAAAACACTGAGTCCTTCATGAACATATCAAATGATTGTCTTCATGAGTGAGTCATCCATTTTTTTCACCAAAAACACTGATTCGTTCAGAAATTGACAAGTGACTGTCTTTATGACTGAATCTCTTTATAAATCATTTAATCACATTCATTCAAAATTTACTGAGGAATGTAACAAATGAATATGTCATGAGTGATTAACTGAATCATTTCAACCGATTCATTTCAAATGAGCTGATTTACTGAGGACTAAAACAAGTGACTGTCTGAGTGATTCATATCACTGGTTCATTCAACCAGTTCATTCAAAACAGTAATTATTATTAACTAAATCATTTACTAAACTGATTTGTTAAAAAAATACTGATTTTATGAGGAGTAAGACAAGTGACTGTCATTTTGAGTGATTTATTGGATTGTTCATTCAATCAGTTCAGTCAAAACATCAAGTTATTGTGTTTAGTATTGAATAACTAAATTAGTTTACTAAACCAATTTGTTCAAAAGTATGATTTATTCAGGCATAATGAGTTATCGTTATGAGTACTTCACAATGAAACACAATTATACATTTATGAATTAAAGGGGTCATATGATGTGATTTCAAGTTTTCCTTTCTCTTTGGCTTGTTACAAGCTGATTGTGCATGGATAAGATCCCTGAAGTTGCAAAGACTAAAGTCTCAAAACCAAAGACATATTCCTTATCAAATTTAAGACTCATGCACGTCCTCCTAAAATGGCTCGTTCAAACACGCCCCCACATGTCTATGTCACTATGTGGAAATATTTGCATAATGCCACCCAAATGTTCACTCAAAGAAAGAAGGCGTGGTTTCAGTATCAGTGTTGAAGCAGTCGTGTCAGGGAGATGCTGTGTGTAACTAGGCAGAAGCAAAAGAACTTTATTTGGCCTTCCAGTAGAAGATGAATTCGTAATCTTTAAGATTACTTAGAACAGAACAGCAACACATTTTATAGACAACTGTTTTGTGAACCTAGGAGAGGAGGTAATTATGACTTTGCTACGACAGTCTGGCATTTCTTGATCAGCAACTTTATGGCTTGAACTGGTGGTTAAACTAAGGACATTATTAACTTTCTTTACATTTACTTTGAAAGATGAAGCTTGTGATTATGGAAAGGGGCGTTACATTTTCAACGAATGCTTGCCGTGTTCGGCCAATCACAATGCACTGGGTCAGTTGGTCAATCAGAGCAGACTGTGCTTGTCAGAAGGAGGGACTTTGTAGAAAATGACGCGTTTGAGAAAGGCAGGGCATAGAGGACCTACAATAATGTCTAGTATAATAATGTGTTTCTTTTAACATTAAAGCATCAACATATTCTGTTACAATAAATACAAAAAATAATGAAATAGCATCATATGACCCCTTTAAATAAGTGACAGTCATCATAAGGGAGTGACTGAAACATTCATGTAACCAATTTTAAAAGAAACACTGTAAAAAAAAAGTATTAAGGAAATAAGTGGCTGTAGTTAGTAAGTGAATAATCAATTATTTAAAAACACTAGTATGTACTCACTGTCAGGTAGCATTTGTGTGTTTTTCCTCATTGTTTCTTTTTGCAAAACTAAATATTCCAATATTCAATAAACTAAATCATTTATGCCATAGACATTGTTAATGTTGAAATATCTCCAATCGGCAAACAGTCTGTTCTGCATAGTAGGAGTAAGAGCTTCACATTATCAGACATGACACGAGTCATGGGATTCTGAAGTATCAAGGCCAACCAAAAGAAATGTAACCATTGCCCTCTGTGTGTATGATTGCGCGTGCTGTAAGTGTGTGATCCATTTGTCTCCTTCAGTCACTATCATCCAGGAACGGGCCTGTCTGCATGTTCTGTGACCCTGCATGCTTATTCATTTATCAGTTATATGAGTTACAGGAAACCTTGAGTCATTGGTATCACGCGCAAGAGACAGATGGACAAGGAGATTGAATTATATGAAATATATATATATATATATAAAGCTAATAAGGCAAAAGCATAAATAATGTTTTTTCACTGTTAGGGGGATCCCAGTTAATCACAGCAGCTGTTTTTGATTACTCTGTCCTAGTGGGAGGGATGCATATGAGCTCTTGTTGATGGGGTTTACTGCAGCAGAGCGTGGAGACCGTAGCCCCAACACTGTATGTCAAATGGGAGGAGGGTAGTGTTGTTTGCGTGCTTGTGTGTGACAAGGGAAGAAAGGGGTAGTGACCAGAACTGCAGTCTGCTTCTTATTAGTGTGAAGAGCATTTTGGTTCTGGTCTAAAGTATCCCAATATCCTCTCCTATAATCCACTCTCTCCTGCCGAAGGGATCCAGCTGTGGGTCAGTGCTAGGGGAAGGATACTCTGAGGCCTTCCAAATTAAAAGTGGCATTTACTGCAAGAAGCTACAATGGCATTTCAGTGCTTCATCTTGTATTATGAATAGGCCTATATAAGTTTTAAATACAATTGTATGTTTTACAGAGCAATGCAAAGAAATTACATGCATATTTATTGGCGTTAAAACTGAAAATTTGGTCTGTAACTCATTCTGAAGTATTTATGCAAAGGACAAAAATTATATTATGTCTCTAAGTGATGAAATCACAATTTTGGCCTGGGAGGTGACAAAGGGGGTGAAAAAAAAAACATAGGCTTCTGATCATTTGAAAAACTTCATAGAGGCTAATAGATTGAGAAGTTACTGCTGTTATTCTGTCTAGTTTGGAGGAGTTTGTCTAAAGAAAGTATCATAAATAGCCATGACTCTGAAGCAGATATCAGCACCTAAGAATGTTTGTGAGTGGTTCAAGCTTCCAATCCAAAACATTCCAGTTTATCTATTAAATTCTCACTCATTGTGATTCAAATAGAGATATGAAAGAGATCTATCCAATCATTCAGCTCTTACACATGAACTCATTTCATGCTTTTTCTCGCTCACTGACTCACTCGCAAACAAAAAAAATTCCTCACAGGCTCCCATGGGAAGGACTTAGATTTATGTATGTTTATTTACTTCAGCACAAGCCGTCTCGTAGGGTTCAGGATTCCCAGAGGAAAACCAGGAATTTCTTTCACCACAAATTCAAACACCGACCACACAATTCCAAGGAGCTCTTTATCACTTTTTTACATCAAAGAAAGTCTATCTTGGATCTTAATTTCTGTTCTTTGTTAAAGGCTGTGTGCTCTATAGCCAATTTTGATTTTACTCAAAACTGCATTACTTTTGGAGAGGTTTTCTTTGAATTTGTGTCCTGTTCTCGATATCAGTGATTGCTCAACTTGCTTTGGAAGCTTTTATGAAAAAGAAGTACACTTTGGCATACTTTTAAAAAGAGTACTGTTTATGGAAATAACAGGCTATATTTTTGAAAGAACATACTAAATTATTTTAATTAGTAGAATTCCCTGTCATAATTACAGTAAATAGCTGTGCGTGTGGATTTGTTGCTGCTGTAAAGAAATCTGCTCTTTTCACAGAATTTTGTAAAAGAAAATAGAAAAAAGAACATTCACGGTATTATAGCTAATTACGTTTTCCACTACAATGATTTTAGAAGCTGATATGTCCAGACTAAAAAATACATTGTTTCTAGAAGTGTAAACTATAAATACAAATTATTTGCAATAAAAAAAAAGTTTAAATGTATAGCTTAATAAATGCAATTAGCTGAAATTGTTTGACCCACTTAAGGCTTATGTAATTTCATAAATTGTCTTTGAAATCTGGTTAAAGTTAAAGTAGTGTTTGTTATTATTACTAAATTATTTTTAGATGTGCACATACAAAACAATTAAGCACGGTTCTTTTTCACAAGGGAGTTAAAGGCTAAAGAATCGTTTGATGAAAGGAAGGCTAGCATATTGTTAGCATCACACTCATGTCTTAAATTAAGCACAACTGTCGGATGGTGAGTCATACGCCGACAAAAGGGACCAAGTGTGTGCAAGTACATAACAACCAGAATATTTGGTTGCTTGTATTAGGAAGGCAGAAGCCATTGAGTAGTCACGGTTTGGTTGTTTTTCATGTAATAAACATCCCCCGTTTTCACAGCCGTGGTCAGCTTTGGAACATTAGCTTGTGAGGAAAGTTTTCAAAGAGGAAAAATAAAAATGAATTGCCTAATGTGAAGAATGTTTACACTTTATTTTATCGCCACATCTTCTATAATGTGTCTCAGGAATACTGATTCTGAATGATTCGTGAACACCACACGACTTTATGAGCTCTGTGTTTCCTCTGAACCCATCGGTGAAAAATCTATTGAGGCTGAAGGAGTTCATGCATGTCACATTTGTGGTGCGCTAATGTGTTTTCTGTGGTGGAATCGGGCAATCAGCCATTTACAACACAGAGATCCTCTGCTTTTAGCCATAATGCCATTTTCTTTCACTGAAATACACTTAGATAGTTTAGAGACAGAATTTGTGTTGGCCTTGTCATGTTTTGTGTCAAATGATCTTCCTTTCACCTTTTTTTTGTGTGTGTGTGTGTGTGTGTGTGTGTGGGCAAGTTTCCTGTGAGGGTTAGGGTTAGGGGTAGGGTTGGTGAAGGGCGATAGAATATACAGTTTCTACATTATAAAAGCCATTACGCCTATGGGATGTCCCCACTTTTCACAAAAACAAAAGTGTGTGTGTGTGTGTTATGACATTGAAGGTGTCAGTATTAGTGTTCATTTCATACAGAGAGTAGAAAGCACATTTGGATTTGGCATGAACTTCATTTACTGTATACAACAGCTCGTTCTGGTCCTCAAACTTGATTGGTCGAGTTGTGTTCCAAGACTGCTGATGTAACAGTCCAACAGCAACCAAGTCTTGTCTTTTCACAGTTTGTATCACTGCGCTTCCCAGTGTTTGTTTTAGACACATTAAGCTGTATAATACTGGTTTATGTTTTTGTTGATATAAAAAAAAATCAGAAACCGTTCTTTGAATTCATGTTTTTGACTTCCCGAATCAATGAATGTGTTTATTCTTATTGTGAATGGATCATGCATGCACATATTTAATTTTTCTTGATGTCGTTTTTTTTTTCATTAACATGACATAACTTGATCTTCCAAGTCTCTTTACAATTAACTATAAGTTTTTATTCTTAATATCTGCCTCCATCCAATCAGTAACTGATTAAATTTTGTTGCAGGTTACTTTATGACAGTAGTTGGCAGCAAGTGACTGTCCTTATAGCAATTAATTGAATATTTCAACTCACTGATTTCTTTCAGGAACGATCAAGTGACCGAATTGTGACCGACTCAACTACCTATTTCTGTATTTCTTGACTCTATCTTTTCCAAAATCAGCCAGTGTCTTTATAGGTGAATCACTGAATCTTGAATTCAAACTATAACAGCTTTATTCATTCAAAACTCTGATCCATTGAAGTGACTGGCTATGTCCAAAATCAAATACTCTCGGAGTTGGTTCTTATTTTGAAGTAATTACTTTGTGACCATTAAAAATTATGTTCTCTATAGTATGAAGGTGTGTAGTATGTACTCAATCCAGAAATACTTCATCATATCATCATAGTCATGTGACCTTCCAGTGTCAGTTATTGCAAATCCTATTTGCCTATTTAGTAGCTTATTCAGATATAGACACTGTCTTTATTAGTGAATCACAGAATCATGAACTCAGCCGTTTCGTTCAACCACACTGATTTGAGGAACAATAAACAAGTGACTGGGTGTCATTGTTTCATTGTTTCATTTATCCCCAGTAAAATATGGAGTGCCACAAGGATCTGTCCTAGGTGTATATGATCATATTACCCCAATTTTACAGTCTCTTCACTGGCGACCTATTAAGTTCCTTATCAGTTACAAATTATTATTACTTTCCTATAAGGCCCTAAATGGTTTATCTCCTGCGTACCTAACTAGCCTTCTACCACGCTACAACCCATCACGCACCCTAAGGTCACAAAACGCTGGACTTTTGGTAGTTGATGGCAAAGTCCACCAAAAGGATAGAGCTTTTTCGCATTTGGCTCCCACACTTTGGGATAGCCTTCCTGATAATGTTTGGGGTTCAGAGACACTCTCTCTGTTTAAATCTAATGAATTTTACTTTGTGGAACAGCAGCTATGCTAATTATATCTCTATTTGTTTCTTTGTTTTGCCACGGGATGTAAATGCCGTGGCAAAACAAACTAAGATTTACACAAGCTCCAGTCTGTATCCAGAACACCTGAGAAGAGATGATGCTGACCCCTTAGGGGACCCCAGATGATGCTAACCCTGAAGCAACATACAGAACTAACAAGTATTGCAACAAGTGTGACTGCATCATATAATAATTGCTGTTAATAGTGTTCATCGTCTGATTGACTACGTCTTGTATACATTTTTCTGAAAATTCCTTTCATATGCACATAAACTGACAGTCACCACTGATAAGATGCTACTACTTAATGCAGAAACTTATTTTTCTCTAAAGTTGCTTTGCAATGATTTGTATCATAAAAAGCGCTATACAAATAAACTTGAATTGAATTGATTGTGCAAGTAACTGTTTTCACTGACGGAGCAGTTGTTTGCCAAAAATGTAAGTTACTCAATATTAACTTGTTTAATGTACTGTTTTGTTAAAGCAATATTACATTCGCAATTGTGCTGTTGGTCTAATCTGTCAGCAGTGCTTGTGTAATATATATCCTTAACAGT
This sequence comes from Carassius gibelio, assembly GCF_023724105.1. Taxonomy (NCBI): domain Eukaryota; kingdom Metazoa; phylum Chordata; class Actinopteri; order Cypriniformes; family Cyprinidae; genus Carassius; species Carassius gibelio. The sequence continues at coordinate 20,034,246 of NC_068415.1, forward strand.
ACAAATGCATAGTTTTTGGAGCTGCATCACTAAAAGTTCCTGCCTGTCATAATATATCAAATGCTAAACCATATGTATAAAACATACCATTAAAAAAAGAAAAAAGTAGGCCTATTAGTCAATGTGCTGGTCCTGAATAATGCCAGAAACCCAGTGTTGGCAGTAATTCAAAGTGCATAGGTTAGAACAGGTTAGCGGATTTAAAAAGCCCCGGAGGCAACTAGAACATTAGCGCCACTCAACACTAATTACCCACTCGAACAGGGGCTCATAATTAGTCTTGTCAAAAAATGTGATTAAGCACTACATCCACATGCATACAAATGGCTGTATCCATGACCTCTGCTGCTCTGCCCGGGATTTGCCCCGCAATGTTAAAACTATTTAGAAGGGTGTAGCACCCAGATCAGCCAGCAAACACAGCAACTCGTGATGAACAAAATATGACTGTAATCATAGATATATGCCAGATGTTTGTAGGAAAACACGCTCTGTGTTTAAAAACTATGCTTGTTTTACATATAAGCACTGGAGAAACAGAATCCCAGAGGGTGGGGGGAACTAACCAATGAGCATCTCTCATCACTGAAGCCCACTAACAGCAAAAATCCGTCTGTTCAAGCCCCATGGACTGGGGGAAGTGTTGATTAATGAGTCATTGTGCTCAGTTACTTTTCCTTTCAAGTAAGTGTTATAAGCAGCATTCCGGGATCTAATTACTGTAAACACAGCATAGCATTAGACGTATGTGAGGCTTCCACAAAAAGATTTCCACAGACCCCTCTGCCACACTCACATTTCCAGTTAACGGCTCTCTGAGGACTAGATGCGTAACTTTAGACTCATAAGGAGCTGATAGTAATCAGAACTGACAGGAGACAAACTTCCACATTTTTTGATTGAATTACTGTACTATTAAATAAACAATTCTCACAATTCTATTTTTTTTCCTCAGAATTCTGAGTTGATACCTCACAATTCAGATAAAAAAGTCAGAACTGCAAACTTATGAGAAAAGTCAAAAGTATGAGATGCGTATAAACTCCAAATTCTAATAAAAAGCCAAAATTATGAAGTATGAACTTGCAATTCTGAGAAAAAATGTCAGTTGTGATATAAACTCTAAAAAAAACTGTGAGATAAACTTGCAATTGATTGAGATGCAAACTCAGAATTATGAGAAAAAGATAATCACCTGCTTTAAAAAAGAAAAACATTATTTATCCATCTGCTGCCTACAAGTACTTCCTTTAGCTGCATAACTGTAAAGTGAAGGACAGCTTATAATTTCTTTAAAAGATAAAGAAAACCTGCTATCAGCGAGTAGAGACAGTCTTTATATTGGCTCAGTGTTGTTTATGTGTCAAGTGTGTTTAAGTTTAAAGAGCAAATATATTAAGGGAGTGAGAATAACATTGTGACATTATAAACAGCAAGTGTGTGTGAAGTCAAAATCAAAGTGAGAACGAGTCAAATTTGGTTTGGTCTTTAAACCATTTCAAATTGCAAAAATATCAAATATGTCAAAGACCTATGGTGTACTGGTAAATGTTTCATATTAAATAAGACACTTTAGAAGAGTAACATTATTAAATGAATGTGGGTCAATACAGTAATGGTTCTGGACTGTTACACTGTCTATAAAGTAAATGAAACAGCCCCATGCCGATTATTTTGGTATCCTGACATTGGAGCCTGAACATATGATCCATTGGCCACTATCTCTGTGGAGGAGCGCCTCACCATACATGGCTCTGGATCTATCACTGTGGCTTACAGTCAAATTCAGGTTAAAGGTTGAGTCAGACTATGTGTGGGCTTCATATGCCCTCTGGTGGATATGGAGAGAGAGAGAGGTATGAATCACATCAGTTCATAAATATAAAACAAAACATAAGAAGAACTGCATTTGTTCGCTTGTATGACTATATCATCTAACAGCAGCTGCACAAATGCAGCGGTATATAAAGTAATTTAAAGTGTGTTAAATATGAGGTATGTTTGTTAACCGCACCATATTAATAAAAGATGGAATAACATTCACTTCACTCTTTTTTTTTATTTTATTCTAAAAGTTCACAAAAATGACATTTTAGTTAGGTTAAGTTTTAAAAATTTTCAAACAAGCATTTGCTTTTTTTCAACCGCAAACATACAAAAAAAAAATCACTATAAAAAAATCATCTTTAACAACATATACTGTACAGGTTTATCTGTATTCATGCCTTTTCGAGTCTTAAATGTGTATTTTGAAATAAGGAGTTGGTCAGAAAGCATGTCAACTCCTGCATTCAATCTTATGTACCTAAGGTTACTTGCTTTACAATCCATACTCCGAGACTACAACACTGCCATAGTGTATTTAGTGCATAAAACAAACAAATATCTCTGAGAGATTTCCAGATATATTTTGAGGATCACTACTTTGAAGGAGTCCCTAGTCGATTTTCACCGCTTCTCCAGTTTCTTAAACTTGGCCTCTGTGAATAAACACACAAACAATTAGACAAGTGAACCACAAAATACTGAGAGTACTTCAGTTACACATCGGAGTATTATTTTAATCTCACAAAATGAGCTCACTACTATAACAAAAGAGAAACCAGAGCATTTATTTGGTCTTATAGCACCATCTAATGTCCATTTAATCAACTGTTCAGTGATACATTCAGGGGTCAGTTCTTTTTCAAGAGGGGAGTATAATAATGTGAGTATTGCTGTAACTGTGTCTACAGACCTACATATAAAGAAACTAATAATTTCATTAAATTAGCAGGCAAAAAAAAATATATATATCATAAGCTGACTTTGAATGATGGTCAATTTAACATTACAAGAGATACAGTACTTTTCAATCAATACGTATGATTCATTATTTGATTTCAGATCAACTGCAAAAGTAAAATGGTTATAAAAGTAGCTGCACAGCAAAAATAGAAATTGTGTGTGTTGGTCATCTGAAGTGGGCGCCAACAGAGCAGACGGCTGTATTGATTATGATTAGAAATTCTCTCTTCCAGACAGGACACAGATTGCTCTTCAAAGAGTGCAACAGGGATTGCATTTTTCTGCATTTTAGCACTTCTGGTTCCGTCATCCTGAAGTCAATGTTTTTTTGTTTGTTTGTTTTTTTGACCAGGTGTTAAGTTAAATGCTTGACATAAGGTCTGTGGTGAATGCAAGCAAGATATTTTCATGTTTTATTCTACCATTTAAGACACAGCAGAAATAACTACTTTTTTTTCTTTTTTTTTACAGCTTGTCTTAAAAAAAAAAAACATTTGGTAACATTAGACATCAACTCGAGGAGTTAAACTCATCTACATATTAGTCCACTTTTTTGACTGTATTTAGACTTCAGAACTGGTAAAAACTGTGTTCGTTTGTGAAGATTATCATGATGATGAACAAAAAGTGCAAGAATCATAAACTTTTGTTGCTCACAGAGCTTATTTTCTGCAATAATCCAAATGGTCAACCTATGGTCATGACCCTTTTGTTTTCAGTAAATTCAGATTAGGTTCAATCAAAATAATTCAGTTCAAACAAACCTAATGTTGTCCTTCATAATTTATGTCATTAATAACTCACCCTCATGTCGTTCCAAACCCGTGAGACCTTCGTTTATCTTCGGAACACAGTTTAAGATATTTTAGATTTAGTCCGAGAGCTCTCAGTCCGTCCATTGAAACTGTGTGTACGGTATACTGTCCATGTCCAGAAAGGTAAGAAAAACATCATCAAAGTAGTCCATGTGACATCAGAGGGTCCGTTAGAAAAATACATTTTGGTCAAAAAATAGCAAAAACTACGACTTTATTCAACATTGTCTTCTCTTCCGTGTCTGTTGTGAGAGAGAGTTCAAAACAAAGCAGTTTGTGATATCCAGTTCACGAACGAATCATTCGATGTAACCGGATCTTTTTGAACCAGTTCACCAAACTCGAGTACGAGTCAGTCTTTTGTTCATTATCTGGCTCGGCTCGGTGTTCATCTTCATCTCTCTCTTCACAGCAGTTCAGTCAGTGTACTGTTTGAGTAAATGAATTACTCTGGGATATTGATTTGTTTGAACTCAGAGGGAGTGTCAGCCACATTAAAAAAGTTAACAGCTTAAGTTATTTGTGGATTAATTCGTATTGGAGATGCAAATCGTTTAAAACTATTCAGTTCGATTTGGCGAATTGGTTCAAAAAGATCCGGTTACAGCGAATGATACATTCAGAAACGAATATCACTACACTGCTTTGTTTTCAACTCTCTCTCACACAACAGACAGGGAAGAGAAGACAATGCTGAATAAAGTCGTAGTTTTTGCTATTTTTGGACCAAAATATATTTTCGATGCTTCAACAAATTCTAACTGAACCTCTGATGTCACATGGACTACTTTGATGATGTTTTTCTTACCTTTCTGGACATGGACAGTAGACCGTACACACAGCTTCAATGGAGGGACTGAGAGCTCTCGGACTAAATCTAAAATATCTTAAACTGTGTTCCGAAGATAAACGGAGGTCTTAGGGGTTTGGAACGAAATGAGGTTAAGTTATTAATGACATAATTTTGCTATTTGGGTGAACTAACCCTTTAAATTAATATGAACTATATAAAAGCAAATAATAAAACAGTAAAAAAAAAAAAAGAAAAGCTCCCAGTGTTCTCCAGAGAGCTGTTGGTTTTTGTACTCACCCAGTTTCTTTGAATATGTGTCTAGTTTATAAGCAGCCTGTTCCAGAGCCGTAACCTGCTCCTCGATCTGGTTAATCTGATCCAGATAAGGCTGCAAACTGGCATCTAAAGCCAAAAATAAGAACATAATTTATGATGATCAACATATGGCTTGAATACTGACTAATGTTATTAACCAAATCACAAGGTTAATAAAACCCTATAACACTGGCTGATTGTATATACTGCTGCTGTTTCTCACATTTCTGGTTGAGATCTTGTAGATTGCGGCTGATGTTGATGGATATGTCCTTCATCTCCATGTACTTCAGACTGCTGAGTTTGTTCATGTTCTCCAGGAGTTTGTAGTCCTCACAGGTTGCTGAGTAAACAGAACAAAGATTACACACAAACTTCTATATATAAGTTGAAAGAGAGAGAAATATATGAATTATTGCTCTTCTATTATCATTACCGGTGAGCTCTCCCTGTAAGAAAACTGCCATTTTGTCAAACATGTCTCTGCAGAGCTCATTGATCTGAGGTTGAGCGGGTTCAGTGGCCTCCTCTGCCGTCTCCACTCCTCCGTCATCTGGTACAGACAGCATAGCAAACACTATTAGAGTCCTACTAGTGAGCTGTTTATCTAGGCTTCATTTTTAAGCACTAACGTTAAATGTATTTGATGCCCACTAGATAGAAAGGTTACTGGATTTTGAGACACAAACAGTCTAGGTACAAATGCACACAAAACGCATCATTCTCTTTGGAAACTGGACAAGTGAAATACCCCGAAACAGGTTGCATTAACTCAAAAATAAGACCCAAACACAACAACACTGGAGAGCTGAGAGAATCGTAATAGATGAAGTTGCATTGACTTGCACACAAGCTGGTCTGTTTATAAAACGGCTTACTGTTATTACTGGATCTTTTGGCTTTTTGGTTGTCTGTCGCATCGTTCGCGGCCGCCTCTGTCTCGTGCTCGACGGTGAGGTCTGTCGGGGGAACCGGGGCTTTACTGATGCTCTCCATCGCCGCGGCCTCCTCTCCCGTGGCTGCCATGTTCACATCACATGATCACATGACCAACCAGTTTCACGTGACTCCTCGTTTCTGTTTTTTTTTCTCTCTCTCTCTATTATGCAGAGAAATAAAACCGAATTCTTTTTAAATCTGGTGAAACGAAACTCATACAAGTTTTTTTTTTTTTTTTTGATAAAAATGATAACGTGGTCGGATTTGATACTCTTGCTTCTTTTGTATGTAATATAACTTTTGGCGTGCATGTCAGATACAGTTCCTAAATACGAGATGTTAAATATAAAGGTGTATCATTAAGGGTTATAATTAATAAAGTATATGTCAAAACCCACATGTTTCATATACAGATATGGGTGGGGCTGCCTGACAACTCTGCCAACTTAAAAAGAGTGGAGCAAAGAACAATGAGCTTCTATCAAGTGTATTTCCGGCCGAGTGCATTTCAAAATAATGATTATTTCATGTATTTTCATGTGGATTCTAAATGCTATATAAATACATACATACATACAGAGAGACACAGAGAGAGTCGATATAATTAATTAAAATTAAATTTTTATAAAATTAAATTATAAATTAAATTAAATTAAAAACCAGTCACGTGATGCACAATAAGCTGATAAAATAAACGAATAAGTAACTGATCAATTTCTAATCTGCTTAATATCATATTTTACTATTTTACAAATTTTTACACATATATGAATGATCAGGGATATAATATACAAATTATTACACATATAAATAAATACAAACACACACACATATATATACATACACACATATATATACATGCATACATATATACATACATATATATATATATATATATATATATATATATATATATATATATATATATATATAGTGTTTACTGTATATACAAGCATTTTACTTTCAAGTGTCATTTAATGTGTAGTAGTTTGAATGCGGATTTTTTTATTTGACCTTTATTTTGAAAAGTGTTTCCGTCTACACCCACCTAGCGATCGATTGGCGTCGCCCGCTTCACAGGCTTGGCGTGGCCCGCTCTCAGCCCGCCGCCCTCTGCCTGTGACGGGAATCCATCGTGACAGGATACCAGCAGCACCACCGACTGTAAACATGGCGGCGTGCACAGCCGGATGCCTGTGCTATGTGCCCCCTTACTGAAGCCCGGATCATCGACACACTTCCATGATGGAGACAGAGGAGGAGCAGCATATGACCACGCTGTTATGCATGGGCTTCCCAGACGCGGTGGCCATCCGGAAAGCCCTGCGCCTGGCCAAAAACGACATCAACGAGGCTGTCGCGCTGCTCACCAACGAAAGCCCGGGACTCGGATACGGCTACGAGCCGATGGAAAGCGGCCCTTCCCCGGGCTCCGGCCTCAGCGGAGACGGCGAGAGCAGCGGGCGCACGGGCACCGGAGGGTTTGATCCTCCGCCTGCGTATCACGATGTCGTGGAAAGTGAGGTATGATTATGAAACGCGTGCATTTTTTATATCAACCACCGGGACTGTCAAAAACCGGAGAGAAAGGCGAGCGCACGCCTTTATCGTCTCTGCTTAAACATGCATTACCTGTTGTGCATGCGCTTGCAACACCTGATGAAGATGGCAAGATATTATCGCTTAATGTTGCGTCCTTACAAATCAATTCAGCACAGGCATTCATTCACATGCCAGCAGAAGTTAAAGGATCTTGGGGGATGGGTGTCGTAGATTGCATTTAAACGCATGACTTGTTAGTTTACTTTGCTTTTATTTGCGTGTTGATAGGGAAGCGTTCAGCCAATGGAGTGTGTTTCCTCCTGATCAATTATTAAACTAATCTCTGTTAAGCAATAGCTGGAAACGTGTGGCTGATGATTTTCATGTCAGTGTGTTAAACCATCGAGTGTCATTAGACTGCAGCATGCCGTCTGTTGTATTATCTCTGATATTGAACAGTATTACTGGGTTCAGTTGATCAGGCTTTGAGGAGCTGCTGTTTATTAACGTGCATATGAATTCAGTTTTGTCTGCTACTGTGCTTGGGGTCTGCAATCCCACAGGTCTCAAATTATTATTTGGATTATGATACAAGCGTTCTGCGGGTCTTAACGAGATCTTAATTCACATTTCCACAAATCACAAGTTGATTTGAAAGGTCTTGAACTGAAATAGAAATTAATGAAATGATGGTATTAAATGTTGCATGTGCTTATATATATTTTTATAATATAAAATTAAAATGTGTTTATGTCCTGTTTTCTGAAAAAAGTAATTGCGTGAATGTTTAAAACAAGCAAATATTGCCAACGGGGTATGAAAACTTGTTTTTCTAATAAATTAAAATTATTTTTTTTTCTGAGCCCATTGGCAAATATTTGTTTTAATCATAAACTCTTGTCCGGCTCGATTTCTCATAAAACCAAAAAAAAAATTCATTTGTGCAATTTTGCTTCCCAAGTAAATGTGTTTTGATTTAAGAATCCGTGAAATGAAACAAAATGCTGAGAAAAAGCATTGCTTTTTTTTTTGCAGTGTGATCAGAATGTATTTTACAGTAAATGTCACTTCACAGGCTAGTGGATGACAAAAAGTAATTAATTTAGATATTTTTCTTCTAATAAAATAATTAAAAAGTAATAGAGACATGTTGTAAGTTGTATTTTCAAACTTTAAAGCATTGTTATACAGCGTTTCCTAAATCTTAAAAACTCGTATATTTATTTACCTTTGTATAACCCGCAGAAGCCCTGGGGTAAACAGCATTAGTTATGTGTAAAGCTTGTCTGATATGAGGCCACTGAGTCTGATATAGGCTATTTCCCAACTGTTGCAGTGTTTCTTTCGCTGTTTCCCTCGTGAATTCTTTGACCTGTTGGTCAACCGCAGTCCAAACTGAAAACTAAGTGCTGTGATTTTAAGTGACCATGTGGGTCAGTGCAGCTAGTCTTGACTTCAGCCTGTGTGAAAAAGCCCTTTAAATATGTATCAGTGTTACTTCAACCATTGGTTTTAACAGTGCTGAAAAGCAGATTGTTGTAGCTATTTGGGGAAATAACATTTTTAAATATACTACTAATCTGATGATATTCCTGCATGTTCGGTTCTGGTGTTTTTCTAACCAAGATTTTCAATCAAGTTGCCGAATATATTTTACACTGAATAAACTGTCCGACTTTCAAGTAGGCCTGGATGATGCGGACCAAAAATCACGTATTTTGTATTCTTAGGTTGAAAGGTGATACACATCATATAGCACAGTATTTTAATTTTCTTTTTTTTAATATTTAAATTTCAATTCGATATCACGATGCACTGCAACCTCAGTTTTTACATTTTACTTCACATAAACGCAATAAACGCAAGCAGTCAGATATATGAACTGAACCTGACCTGGTTTCTCGGGTTTGTGGCATTACCCACTGTGAATTTTACTTGTGTGCGACATGATTTACACACAGCGTGTCTTCTCCAGGTCATGCTTACCAGGTTGTTTGTAAAAGCCAAAATGTGCCCAGATGTCGGCTTTTAGGCTACGTCCACACGAAGCCGGAGCTTACCTCAATCAGATCTTGTTTTTGACTCGTTCTAAAAAAAAAATCCCATCCACATGGCTGAAAATATCTGCATCCAAACAAACCCAGTGAAACCGACTGAAAACGATCAGTATGTGGCGCTGTCATTTTACCACAGAGCTGCACTAAAAATGAAGAAGAAGACTCGGAGCATGCGCATAAACCTTGCGCGCTGTATACAAACCACTGTTGTTATTGCTCTTATGTGACTTAGTGGTGTCTTACTAGGGTCTACATGTGGGGTGATGACATCATCGTTTCAGAAAATATACACAAAAACGCGATTTCAGATTTATCCACTCTGGGACCTGGTTTAAAAAAATAGCAGTTTCACCTTCCGAAAACGCCGAATCTGTGTGGATGAAATGCCTATCCGTATTCAAAGAAACGCGTCTCCGTATGGACGGGGCCTTACAGTAGTTGGAGCATTTTTATTTACTCTCACTCGCCTCCCCCCGCCATTGTATGCTACCATGACAAATGATGTCAGAAAAGCGTCAATACGTGATAATCGGTAATGGTCTATTACTCAACCGATAACGAATCGTCCTCGTCTGCATTGCCTGCACAATTAATCGAATTTCTAATCACGATTACAATTATGGATGCCACAATTACGTAATCATTGAAAGCGGCAATTAATTGTTCAAAGTAGGGCTGTAAATATCGAATATTTTAGTAATCAAGTATTCTACCAATAATTCTATCGATTACTCGAGTAATCGGATAAAATGTGTTTTTCACTGTCACAAAAACGGGCTGATGACTTCCTTGTTCTATAAAGTCCCTCCTTCAGAAATACATAACAAGTTCTGATTGGGCCAGCGGTTCCTGTGTTGTGATTCGACAGCAGCTGATTGGATTAGTTTTGAGAAGCAAAACTAGAAGTTAGGAGTAGATTTGATAGTTGTGGGGGTATTCAAAATAAAGATCATTTAATCATACAATTACTATTGTTTTGCATTAATAAGTGCATTCACTAATAATATTTCATGTTTATTTATTGTTTATTTTTCTTTTGTTTATTGTTTATACAGATTTAAAATTAAATCACTAAGCTTGATTTAAGATGCATACAAAACAGGTGCATAACAGGTGCCAAATCTATTTTTATGTACAGAAAAGGTATATATTCCACTCTTAAATGTTCCATTATCTTTCTAGCATATGGAACTGACCAACTTAAGTGATTATGTGTGGTTTAGCAGCAAATTGAAGAAAAGTTTGTGTGTCTTCTTACTTTATACACACGACAAAATTTGATTTCTTGATGATTTGATATTTTATAATAGTGATTCAAATCCGTTGAGATGGCAAACAATTCACAATAAAAATGAAGTAGGACTTTATATTGAATGTATCTCTGAGGGGGACTGATTATCTTTTAAAAAATGTACGAGGTATTTTCTTTTCATCTTGCCTCTGAGAGATGCATATTAATATATAGTTCATAAGCAGCTCTGCTTCGTTTACAGTGGTAACCCGGGAAACACTGTATCATTGCTGTTTATAAGCGCCACCTGCTTTTATGAAGCTACGTTAATAGTTTTTGTGAAGAAAACAAAAATAATTATTTAATTCAACAATTTCTTCTCTTCGCTGCAAATTCACCAGAGGACCACGACACACGTACTTTGCCAAAATATGAGATGAATTCAATTGATTACATTTTAAAAATGTATTAATGTTAACATTTTAACAGTTAACACAGAATCTTTGAAAACAATAAAATATATTTATTTGGGCACTATTTTTAATACAATTTTTTTTTATATTTTTAAAGTTGATTAGACATCATTTTTTATTATTAAAACAAAAAACTAAAATATTTGAACCATTGAAACAGAATCCAAAAAACAAATAATAATAATTTGACAATAAAACAAAAGTTGGGACACACAAAACTGCTTTCATAGAGCCCTATGTTTGTGATGCAATTATGAAGGTCTTTTTTTTGGACATGCCTGGCTGCTTTGTTTACTCCTGGTCTTGTATGTCACATGTTGCAAGTGCCATGTATCAGGACTATAAATAGAGCTGGCAGGCCTGGTCTGGAGTGTACTGGTACACACACGGGGTCTCTAGTTACCCAGCCGCTCCGCCCAGCACTGCGCAATGCAGTGGGGAACAACAAACAACTCGCTCAAATCACAACTTGCAGGATCACTTGCAGAGGTGCATTAGGAATAGAGAACATCATTCTAGGTATTAGGCAACAAACACATTAACACAGATGTCATAGGCATAGGACCAATTAGTTCACACATAGGGGAGGATTGAACCCTCTGAGGCTGTGTGTTTATCAGACAGTGGGCCCTACACACACACCCCACCCCGATCGCACCATGGCAACAGGTTTGGAATGTGCCATGTGACCTTACATTGCCCCCAAAGACCAGAGGCCTCCTGACAACACAAACTCTCTCTCGTCTCTTTAAATCATTGCACATGAACATCATGCCAACCTTAGATTGACTGTGTTTGTTTCGAAACATTCATATTACAAATTGGAAGAATGACCTAGAAGCCTTCTAAATGGGCTCAGAATGTTTTCACAGAATGTTTGCACAGCAAAATTATTATTATCTCCATCGATGCCAGTAAAACTCGGAAATTCGGAGTAGGACAATACAAGTGTCCAGTTACATACTCACATGTTTATTTCCATAATCAAAGGCACCCTTATGCTAGACAAAATGTGATTCTTGACCTTTATGAACAGTACACAAGTATGCAGGCTTAATAATATAGCATTAAAACTGTTCTGTGTATTATGTATTTCGGCAGAATTAACTGTTTGTTATTTATTTAATGAAGTATGAGTGATCCCTGCTGGTGTTATGGTGCGTCTCTCATCTTTAATTTTGAGACCGCGCTCTTCACCCCATCCTTGATGTGTGTGATCGTCTGTGTGGAAGCTCACAGTTTCTGAAGTGAGGAGGGAATATTTGCTTTATTTATTAGTTTTTTCGGTTTCAGCTATGGCTCTGTATGTCCATGTGTCCATCAGTTTACACTGTAATGATGCTTGCAGAATCGGTCTGTTTTAAAACTAAAATGTGGAAAACAGACGTTTGCTCATGCTGAGAGATAAGCAGATGTATGTGTGTGAGGAAATATCATATATGGTGTTAAGAAAATAAATGACACCGCAGATAAGAAGAATTCCTATTCTCTGTTTTTATTTGAGCTCTATAAGATAAGGCATGTTCGTTACTGTTCCTGTCTGGAACTATTTTTTAGCTTAAGGACAATATTTAACGAAACTTGCATACATTTTAACATACATTTTTGGCTTCGTGTCATGCCTAACAACGTCCTTCAGCTGTGACTTATTCACAATACAGCACGGCTTCTTGTAACTTATTGCTTACATATTACTTGGGATATATTATATTGTTTGTCACTTATATTTTATTTTAACAAAACTATTAAATATAGTCTTTCACAAACCTCTATTAATATTTGTTGCTTAAATTTATTTGTAGAATTTAAAATGATTGCTTTTAGTTATTGTTTTATTTATAATTAAGTTTTTACGTAATGTATTGTGATTTGTTTAGAATAAAAAGAATATAAGTATAGAATTGTAATATTGGGGTATTATTCTATATTAAATGTTTAAAATAATACCTGCTTTATTACCTGCATATCTAAAGTCTTCAGTGTCACATGATCCTTCAGAAATGATCCTTTAAATATACATAATCCTTCATATGATTTTGTGCTCAAGAAACATTTATTATTATTATAGTTAAAATCACTTGTGATGCCTAATATTTTTTGTTATTTGTAATTTTTTCTGAATTCCTCAGTTCAAGAACAGCAACAGCATTTATTGGAAATATAAATATTTTGTTATCTTTTGTGATCTTCTCTTGTGATCAATTTTTTCTTGATGAACACGTTAATTAAAAAAAAAAAACGTTAAAAGACCCCAAATGAACTCTTCAAACATGGAAACCTTTTAAATGACACCGTGGTATAATCGTAATATGAGGTTGTCTTAGTTGGTTAAATTTCAACCAACACCACTTCCCCTGTCATTTACATGGGTTCTATTTTCACACAGTTCCCTGAGGAGGCTTTTAATTTAGTTTAGCAGGCAAAAGTGTTCATATCAACATGTATGAATCAACTGTCAGTAGCGACCTTTTCCTGTCATCATTTTAATTAACATTTACAAATATAGATCAAAAGAGAGTTACGTCATAACATGTACTGTAACTATGTGCAAATGGAACTTATGTGGGTTGTAATTTGCATATTTTCCTACTTAGAACAGACTTGAAATGTTCAGATAAGAGATTTTCCAGATACAGTGGTATTTATATCTTTAGTATACACATTTATGTGATTAGAATATTAAAATAAGCCCCAGCTCGACTTCCGTGGTCTCTATTTCTGTCGCTCTTTTTTCGGAGGTCCTCACAGTGCAGATGGTTGTTTCCTCCAACAGAAAACAGAATAAGTCATTTGTTCCTGTTGCCTCTCTTTTGCTTCCCCAGCGCTTGCCTCTCCTCTCACCCTGCTCAGTGCGTCTTGTTTCTCCTGAACACAGAAACTGTCAGACTCCGTCAACAGAAACGCACAGATCTTTCACAAATCAATCGCTCCTCTAGAGCAGTTTAAAGTTTCCGTTGCAGATATTGTAATGAGATCATGTAGATAACTCTAATAACAACTCCGCTGTAAACTCAAACCATAACAATCTTTATGACATCTGCCATTGTGACTTATTTCTACCTCATTTCCACTGCAGACAAACGTCCTTCTTTGTCATTTCTCAAACGATATAATGTGAAATAGGACATTTCACCATAGAATAATTTTTTACTGCTCTTTTAAATATTTGTATATACGTGTGTGTGTGTGTGTGTGTGTGTGTGTGTGTGTGTGTGTGTGTTGTGTATGTGTAGCCTTGCATCATACATCGCTATGCTATAGGCGTTGGTCCTTTTTTTTTGCCTGAAAGTTTATAGGGGTCATGACATGGATTTTTTTTTAATGTCTCTTGAAGTTTACGTATAATAATTTCCTAACTTTAGTCTGAACCTCTCTCTACAATGCCCTGTTTTTAAGGGGCGTGTCCTTTAAGGCTTTTCAGTAATTGGCCACTGTTATGATTGGCTAACGTCATTGCGTAGGAAACCGTAACGCTCCTCACTGTTGCGTTTTGTCAACATGTGATGCAGCTGCAGTCAGTTCTAATACCACTTCATATTTCAACAATTGTTTTTGTGAACTCTCCCTGACACTGTGCCTCATTTACAAAACAAAATCCTCCGAACAATCCTCAGACACGATCTGAGTTGCCGTTAAAAATAAACTATGCACTTGTTCCTTATGCTGGAATCCTTCGGTCATCTGTACGTGAACTGTTTAAACGCATTAAAGTGAATGTTCTTTCGCTCCATTTGTCAGATTGACGACACACTCAAGCGTGTGGACTGTTTCAGAAAGCAAACGCACATCTAATTAATGTATCCAGTGTAGACAAGATAGCGTCAGTGATTGTAATATCTTTTTGCATTTGACGCAACACTCACATTCAGCATGATCAAGTTTCAAGTTGTTAGCAACTGAACGCCAGTGGGTGGTTCCTATACTAAGAAGATGATTATTTATTGATGTCTTGCTTTGGAGGCAGTGTTTATGCAAATGGACCCTTGGATCCTAAACGAGACGTTTTTGAAGCTTGATCAAATAAATATTTGTTTGTAATGAGGAGGATGTCTAAAGCTATGAAACTTGCAGGATGTTTTAATGGTACAAAGACCTCTTATATGCCAAAAGATTAAGGCAAATTTGATTTCTTATGTCATGACCCCATTTTTGCTAATGTCTTCTTTATCTTTGATGAAGACATTCAGTTTAAGTTAAATGTGGAACATTTATACTAAATGTAGTACCTTTTTACAGCCATCTCTACCTTGTTGTATGATATTACATAACCAGGTAGTCACCATAGTCTAACTTAGATACATCTGTGTAATTGGAAACCATTTTAGATTAGATTAGTATTTTATTGGCACATGACTGTGCCTGTGATTGGTGTAGTTTTGCTACAGATGAGAGAGAGTATGATTACTGTACTGAAATGTACATTGGACAATCTATACTGACCAAATATTAATGCAGAGAAATGCAAAAAGTTAATTTAGCACAGATTTGAGATGATTGAGGCATTACTTGTTAAACAGTCTAGTTGTGAAGAGGCTATTCTTGAAATATGCAACTAATCTACAACAACTGCCTGTGGAAAGCAAGAGTGGCATTAAAAGTTGTCTTTATGACCAAGATATACCATGGTGCTTGGTCAGATGATTTAAGTTCCTGCGTGACTGTCCTTTGTCATCATTCACAGCACACAAATGAAGCCAAGTCAAAGTGTAAAACTCCTCAGAATCAATGTAACCTCTCTGTCGCAGTTGCTCCTCTCAGTTTGAGCTCAGCTTAGTGTTAAACCTGCTTCATAATGGCTCTTTAATAAGTAAATAGTAACAGCTGAAGTTCAGTCAGTTCAAAAGAAGCTTAATTTAACCCTTAAACGCAGACCCTGTCCACAAGGAGGAATTCACTACAAATCCCTGATTTAAAAATGGATCCCAATTTTCCCTTTCTGACATTGAAAAACACTGATTTCTGGACTTTGGGAATGGCATAGACATCTGACATTCCCCTATGGAACAGAAAGAGTGAAGGTGACTTTCACTCTGTGTTGTTGTGCTGTCTTTCCAGACCTGATTGCATATTCACTTATTCCTCTCACTCAAGGGCAAACATATGCCTTGTATACTAATATTCCCCTGGAAGAAGTGTTTCCTGTTTGCCGAGTCCTCAGTTGCGCAGTAATCTGCTGCAGTGTGTACACTGATAATCACAACCATTCACAACCATTGAAATATCTGGCCTTTTAAAGTTGCTATATGATTTCAGCAAAGCTTAACATAAATAGCCTCAGAAGTCAGCTGCCAAGCTTATTTCATTTTGCGCTCTACTCAACAACAACAAATCTGTGCTGCTAGGATCTGCGCTAGTTGACTGGGTAACCACACTCCAGATTGCAGCATTAATTATGAATGTGAAACAGATGACGTAGGTAATACATTACATTCGGCTTAAAATGAGATATGTGGAAGTCACACAAGACGTTTAAGGACATTTGTTAGTTTTGAAATGAAGAATAAAAAGTCCGACATACATTAGTCAGGCTAATTATTCAGATGTTTGTCTTGAAGCTCTCCTTTAATATTTTTGAATGAATTTTAAGTAGGTATTGCATTAAATTAGATTTCTAGTAGGTATTATATAAAATAAATTAAGTTTCAACAATGTTGTGTTTATTTGCAATTTTTTCTATAATTGTTGTGGTGGGTTTAAGTAAGTTGTGTTATGAAGGCCTTTCTTTGGAGTTATTGACCAATGTTTATCCTGTTTCTTAGATGTTGGTTCTCTTCAAACATTCGTTCGGTATCTCATTATGGGAATAGCCTTGAGCATGATCAATTCTGGAAGTGCCAATTTCACAACAACTGTCCGTTGACAGACCAATCACGACAGTAATGCAGGAGTCCCACCTCCCTCATTATTTCGCTTCTAGTGGTCCCTACTTCATTCTCATTTTCTTCTAGTGAAGATCCTTATTGGAAGCTATCCTCAGCAGATCCTCATAATATTAGCCACTTAACCGTTCACGGACAAGCCTTACTTTTAGGTACGTCGCTGAACGTGGCTGCTTTTTGTTTTGCTTCCTTCAGAAATGAATGAAGTTGCTCCGTAGGCCTAGTGCAGCTGGGCAGAGATAATGGGCAAGATTTCTCCTGAACATCCTCCCCTCTTTGACTCGGACCCTTCGGCGGGGGACAAAGAGGAGGAGGAGGAAGATGATCGAGGAGGATTTGGAGGAAGACGAAGACGATGCTATCCTCCTGATGATGAAATTATGACAAAATGTATGCTGCGTCTTCGTTAACTAGACAAGACTGGACTTCAATGTTATTTGAGGACTACCGGACATTCAAAATGCATCCTATAGGCTATTTTCTTTCAAAATGTGCGTCCCTGTCATTGGATTGTGATTGGATAAGGGCCATTTGCATATCTAGTCTCATCATAGCAGCCGCAGTAGATGGATAGACTAATAAAATGTGAACTAGCGATCTGAAACAATGGCCTTAGCACCTGATGAGGTAGGGATAAGGTAACCAGATGTCCCATTTTTCCCGGGAGTCACAATTTGTTGTCGATTAACTTAAAGTTAGTGAAGGTGGGTTAGGCGAAATCATACTGATAGAAGTGCTCTCTCTCATTCTCTCTCTCTCTCTCTCTCTCTCTCTCTCTCTCTTTCTCTCTCTCGTGCACGCTCCACTTCCTCAGTTCTCATATACAGCGCGCGATCAGTTCTCAGCGCTCAAATACACACACGACAGTCAAAATGTTTATCGTATAGAGTAGTGGTTTTCAACCTGTGGGCCGCCAATTACTATTAAAATAAATAATATTGTTAATATATGTAAAAATGTCTAAGTAATTACATAATAACATCATTTGATATATATAATTAAATAATAAAAACTAAATATTAAACTGTAACTATGCTTCGACTTTTCGAGGTCGCTGATTGGTTTAAGAATAAACCAACAATTTATATTTTTGCTGCATATGCCGGCAGCCATATCACCCTGGAGCCCAAGACCGGTTTCCCACTGAAGCTAAGCAGGGCTGAGCCTGGTCAGTACCTGGATGGGAGACCTCTGAGAAAACTAGGTTGCTGCTGGAAGAGGTGCTAGTGAGGCCAGCAGGGGGTGCTCACCCAGTGGTCTGTGTGGGTCCTAGCGCCCCAGTGTAGTGATGGGGACACTATACTGTCAACAAGCACCGTCCTTCAGATGAGACGTTAAACCGAGGTCCTGACTCTCTGTGGTCATTAAAAATCCCAGGATGTCTTTCGTAAAGAGTAGAGGTGTGACCTCGGCATCCTGGCTAAATTCGCCCATTGGCCTCTGACCATCATGGCCTCCTAACAATCCCCATATCTGCTGATTGGCTTCATCACTCTGTCTGTTCTCCACCAGTAAGCTGGTGTGTGGTGGGCGTTCTGGCGCACTATGGCTGCCGTCGCATCATCCAGGTGGATGCTGCACACTGGTGGTGGATGAGGAGATACCCCTTGACTATCTAAGCGCTTTGAGTGTCTAGAAAAGCGCTATATAAATGTAAAGAATTATTATTATTATAATTATTATATGCTACAGAAAACAAATTCAAACATGTATAAATGGCTGTCAACAGGCTCGACATAAATGGCTGTCAACGTGTTCCCTCCTGACTGCTTGCTCCTCTGACTGTCTACCCGCTAGCACGTCTGGTTTTGTGACTGAGCAAAGGAAATCTTAGTGTGAACAGAGAGATTCACACTCGTGCATTATTTTAATGTGCTTTTGCGTTACAATAACGTGCTCTCGCTGCTGCTTCTGCACCGCTTACACATACTGTAAACACACTGCAAACGGAGTACGTGTGAACCTGTATAATGTTTAACAAATATATTTCAACACCTGAGGCACTGCTACAATTTATGAGCTCTATGAACAATGCATGGCAAAACAGAAAAAAATTTATTTATTTATATTTTTATAAAAATCTAAAATCTAGAAAGTTTGTTACACCTTTACTATAGTGATTATTTTGACTTATGTCTGTTCTAGAGATGTTACAACTTTTTGATAAATCTTTAATTGGTTTTCTTTTGGAATAATATGTAATATGTAATATGTTTCAAATTGATCCTGAATGCATTTATGACTGTAAAGCATATATATGTGTGTGTCAAAATTGTGATTGAAATCGAAATCGCAAAATTGATCAAAGAAATCGCGATAGATTTTTCATATCGCACAGCCCTAGTTCATTCAATAAATACAGTTAACAATCTAGCTTCTGAGTACTAAGTTATTAACCCAACAATAGCTGGGTCAGTTCATTTTTTTGCAGTGGGGCGCGCAAACATATGTGTTTGGTTGTGTGGGTCGCGAGTTGAAAAAGGTTGGGATCCACTGGTGTGGAGTATCTCACGTAAATACAGTAGGTTATGGATTTAGTGAACTTGAACAGATGGGTGAAAACTAAACGTGTGTCAGTATTTCATGCATGTGTTCCAGCATTCCATATTAAATACCTATCTGTCATTAATGTTACCCAACAAAAGATTATATATATATATATAATATATTTTTATTAGTTGCTCCTTTTTCACTTCTGTTAAAGGGATAGTTCACCCAAAAATGAAAATTGTCATAATTATTGACAATTTTGACAAATTTTTTAAAGATTTTCCAAATTCAGTCCTTGATTCAAATTTCTCATAAGCTTAATTGATTTTGTTTGAAGAGAGTAGAATTAATCATTATTTTAATTTGAAAACTACATATAAAATAGCTACCAAAATAAATTTTGGTAACTACAGTTTGGCTAAAACTACTGACTAAAAGTATGGACTAAAAGTTGTCAAAAATGCAATGACTTTTCGTCGACTAAATCTATGAAAAACTCAAATGACTAAAATGTGACCAAGACTATTAAGCATTTTCGTCTCAAGACTAAGACTAAATCAAAAAAGCCTGCCAAAATTAACACTGGTGACAGAGTTGCAGCGCTTCTGGAACCAACCCCTCTCACATAGGGTTCCTGTTAAAGGTTTCTCTAGGTTAGATTGGGGATGGTCCAACCCAAACCCAAATCTAAAATTGAATTGTTGGTGGCACCTTAGTCTCTCAAAGCCAGACCTTCAGACTGATGGCTGAAGGTCTGGAATTCATTTTAGCTTTCATTGATTCAAGGTATGTTCACTTGACCAACATGTCAAACGACCAATCACAGTTTGTTTCGTTCAGCGTTATGTTTCAGGGTGAGGAGATGTTGCCACAATAACAGACCGGTGTGTAAAACTCTGAGACGTATTTTATAGATTCTATGCCACAGACTTTAAATATTTAACATTCTTTTGAAAATCCAGCGTTTAGATGATTCTTATAAGCGCTTGTAGTCACAGTTGTAAACAAACTTCTTTTGTCAGGGGGTTTGGCGCCATTATATCTTTGTTTCCAGGTGGAAAGTTAAAGAACATGACACGCATGTCTCCCGGAAATCCTGTAGAATTCATGATCTGATGAAGAATTTTGACCCTCCTGAAGTGTTTCCACTTTTGTTTCCCATATGCGTGTTTTTTACACTATATTTTTGCTCATAAATAATGAATGCAGCCTTGCTGAACTTAGAGACCCTGGTCCTGATGGAACTGCTTTGAAAGCCTGTACCGAATGAAAAAATAAGAGTAATTGCAAATGTTCATGTTGTGACGCATATATCTTTTTCTGTTTCTTATAGAGGACTAATGATGAGAACGGGAACTGTTCTGGGAACAGTATAGAGTTTCCCACCACTAATCTGTATGAGCTGGAGAGCAGAGTGTTCACTGATCACTGGTCCATCCCATACAAGAGAGAGGAATCACTCGGCAAGTGCCTCGTCGCCTCCACCTGCCTGGCCAGACTGGGTGAGTTCTGATGGTTTTTTATGTACATCATTTAATGTGTGTAGTCTAGAAGGAAACGTCACATCTGAAATGGATTTTCTTCCCTGTAGGCCTGGCTGATGCAGATGAGAACTGTAAGAGGTTCATTGACCGCTGCATGCCTGAAGCCTTCAAAAAGGTTTGTGTGTGTGTGTTTGAATAAGCAGGCATGTAAACGCATGCACGCTATCAGGTGTTTGTAATAAATTGTTAGAAACGGCTAGATGTGTTATGTTTAATAACTTGGGTGTTAAATGGTGTTGTAGTTGCTGATGTCCAGTGCGGTGCACAAGTGGGGAACAGAGATTCATGAGGGCATCTACAACATGCTGATGCTGCTGGTGGATCTGGTCGCAGAGAGAGTCAAACAGGATCCGATACCCATTGGCCTTATGGGAGTTCTCACTATGGTACGCATGCCCTTTTGCTATTACATTAGTACTTGTGGTTGGCAACTACAAAACGCCATACTAAAAATGGATGATAAAACAACAACAACAAAATTATATATATTTTTTTATAATATTGCCCTTCTATCTAGGTCTACATAATATTAACATTTACATTTTTTTTTTTTTACCAGAAATTAACATTTTTAGCAAATTAACATTTTAAGCAAACAGCTATTGTGGCCACGTAAAGTTATAAACTTTAATATGAGAAGTAAAATACACAGAGACAACATGAAGTTAAAAAAATTATAGATGTTGTAAAAAAAAAAAAAGAAAAAGTATCTAAGATGATTGTAGATAAATTAATTTAGTACAAATAAATGTCACAAAATTTTCACCAAATAACTATATTTAATGATTTTTTTTTCAGTTAAATGTTTCATTCAATTTATATAAAACAAGTAAATTTTTTCATAAAATAATAAATGCATAAATGACATTAATATTTAATACAATACATACATAATACATAAATGTTGTATAATATTTACCTGTGTGTGTGTGTGTATATATATATATATATATATATATATATATATATATATATATATATATATATATATATATATATATATATATATATATATATATATATATACTTTATTGATACAATTTAAAAAACACATTTAAAGTTCACCTAGTTCACCTACAAATTCTGTCATCATTTACTCACCCTTAAGTTGTTCCAAACCTGTATGAGTTTCATTCTTCTGAATACTGTTAACAAAAAAAAGATATTTTGAAAAGTGTCGGGAAACAAACAGTTGCCGGTAGGCATTGACTTCCATAGTATGGAGGGGAAAACATACTATACAAGTCAACAGGGACCAACAACTATTAGGTTGCAAAACATTCTATGAAATATGTTCTTTTGTGTTTAACAGAAGACAGAAACTATACAGGAACTATTTGGAACAGCATGGCTGAACTATCAACCTTTCGAGAGTTCTGCAATTTTACATCACCAACATATTCATTGCAAATATATTGCGAATATGGACTATATCAGGCCATCTTGGGCTAAACCTGTTTCCCTGTACTTTTTGATTGACAGGCTTTTAACCCTGATAACGAGTATCACTTTAAGAATCGTATGAAGGCCTGTCAGAGGAACTGGGCAGAAGTGTTTGGAGAGGACAACATGTTCGCTGTTTCTCCCAGCTCCAACTACCAGAAGGTACTGCAAATACACGTGTGTGGGTGCGACAGTTGACTTGACATTCCTCACTCTCAGAAAAACTGGTTTCGTAGATTCCAGCACTCTTGTTTTCAGCAAAATAGTAGTACAGCGTTACCACCCGCTTTGTATGTAATAGTGACAATAATGTGTTTTTTGAACCTTAAACCATGTTAACACATTGCATTAAATCAAATAATGTAATAATTGTAAATAATTTTTAGAATCGTCATGTGACCCCTTTAACTGCACAGAAATAAGGACTCATTCATGTTCAAATTCAAAGAAACAAGTTGCATAAAATAAAAAAATTCTACATTGCATGAAATTTATGTTCTGTGTTCTGATTGGACCAGGAACCTCACGGCTGGTTGGTGGACCTAGTGAATCGGGTAAGAACTTAAGTAACACACACTGATAGAAGGAATTGTGTTTTATTGTATTCTTTTATTAGATAAATGTATGTGGTGTTCGATGACTCTGAATATGTCTCTGGATTATATCTGCAGTTTGGAGAGATGGGCGGCTTCACAGCAATTCAGTGCAAGCTCCACCAGGAAGAGATAGAGATTGGGGTAAGAATGTGGACGTCTTTGAATGTTACTGATGTACTGTAGAATTGTTATTTTTATTTATGGCATATGCTCATGGCCAATAAAATGGGAGAGTTACTGTTGATATTATTATAATAATTCTAATTGTTGGCTTATCTGTGTCAGGCCAAATTTTGGTGCATCCCTTGTGGAGTGACTTCATTTTACAATTTGCAATGAATGCGACAGAATTATATTCAGTTCAGAATCAAGTGGCATTAATGACTGAGCTAAAACGTTGTTTCCCGTAATTGTGATTTCTGTGTAAACACAGATGCGGCTTGTTTATTGCAGATGTAAATCTAAGCTCTGCCAATGTTCTGTTATTTTCTCAAATGATTTCTTAACAAACTAATGGATTGGACTAAAACGTAATTGTAAAGAAAAAGGAAACTTTGAGGGGTAGAAAAGGTTTTCAAATGTAAAAAAAAATACAATAAAAATGCAAAATAATAACCTTTTACCACAACTTAAGTGCAAAAGAGATGTTGGTTGGTTGCACACTCGTTGCAGGCTACAAGATACGAGCAGGACAGGCTATCTTTGGGTTGAGAGACCTGTAAGCACAGTAATGGAATTGCAGAGAAATTAATGGATAATTCATGGATAATCCATCAGAGCGAGAGAGTAAAGTAGTGGTGTCTGGATGAAGAGAGGAAGTGTGTGTGAGATGCTGAGAGCGAGTTGAACGAGGGCAGATTCTATTATAGCATGTGTGCTAAAGAGCATCCTACTCACAGCAGACAGTGAGAAAGAGACGAGAGCAGGGGGATGAGAGAGAACATGAGATTCATATGGCTGGAAAAACAAAAGAGCATTCAGGCCTGTTATTCAGATATGCACTAACAGAATTGCTTTTAAACGCTATTTATCATCAAGCCCTTTGATGCAATGTGGTTGTCTGAAAAAATATAAAAAATTTAATTAGTGGGATAAAAGCAAAAAAACCTACCATAGCTCTCAAACACCAGCTACTGTTTTATAGCGTCAGACGGATGGATAGATCAATAAGTTGTCAAACAACCGAAGTTGATTGTGAGTCAGTCAATTAATTAGATAAACAAATTGATCTAGATTAATCTAGGTATTTTTTCATCTATATAATCTCGTAAAAATCCTTTAATTTATTTTATTTTTATTTTTTTAAATAGAAATTAGTTAATGCTAATTAAAAACAAATTTTTATTATTTTTCTTTATTATATTTTTTTTTTGTCAAACATTTGTCTGTCGTCATGTTTTTGTTTGGTTTTGTGGTTGGTTTTTGTTTTGGTGAGTTTTTAGTTTTTTTGTTTGTTTGATTTGCTTAGATTTTGTTTTTTTAATTTTTTTTAATTTGTTGTTGTTTCTTTGTTTGTTTATTTTGCCTAGACTTTTTTGTTTGTTTGTTTGTTTGTTTAAAGTTGTTTACCATCAGTGTTGTTTAAGGGTGTACTCACACTAGGCACGGTTGCCGTGAACCGGGCCCGAGTACGATTGTCCCCCCTCCCCACTCCCCCTCTGGCCTGCACTCACATATAGGGTTTCAGCATTCGTGCCGGAGCACGCTTACGTCATTATGGTGCAACGGTTTCGGGATAAACAGGAAGAGCGGTGCTCTCTGAACACAATGGAGTCCATCGCTCTGTTTTCTTTGTGGATAATTTGTGTCGTTTGGTCCACAGCCCTCTCACAGCCTGTTGTTAAACAGATGTGTCGCCTTAGTGGCGCGAAAATTTTCACGTAATCATGCTGCTCGTATGAGGGTGTTTGCAAGGTATCAGCTGAAGTGCAGCAAGGACTTTGCAGTTTTTAGTTTTTATGCATTTTGCACCTCTACCGTAGACCAAAGCGACCCTTTCCCTGCCATGTTGGTTTTGAAGCGTCGCAAAACCGTGACGCAACGCGTCCTTTTCCGTGCTCCGGCACGGTTAGCGCTCACACTGCATGCGAACCGTGCCCGAGTCCAACTGAACCGTGCCCTGGCCCACCTCTTCCAAGCGGGCCAGGGCCGGCTAATCGAGCCACGCCCGGGCACGGTTCGGAGCACTCACACTAGTCAAACAAACCGCGCTTTGATGGTCAAACGCACTCGGGCACGGTTCAAACTGGCTAGTGTGAGTACACCCTAAGAAAACCAAAAAACATTTTTTTTTATCTCTAACTCAAAAGTGTCAAAAAAAAACACGAAAACGAAAAGACAGATTCTTCGAATGTTTGACGGCTTCATTATTTTTAGCAGATGAGGTGTCCGCTCCTTCTTTACGAGTGTGTAAATGCTCCCCCTTGTCTTGGAGCTGTGAAGCTGCCTTGTTTTCGGTTCTGCCCACTTGTCTTTTGAAGGTGGGCATTAGTATGATCTGGGTGCCAGGGCTGAGAGACAGAGCTGGCGACAGGGAAAAGATGCTTTGATTTAGGATTTGCATATTAATGGCCTTAACACAGGAACAGGAAGTTGGAGGCGAGCGTAGGGGGAGGAATTCTTTTCAGGGACACATACAACCTGCTGTGGCCACGTAAAGGAAACTCTGCTGGTTCATCGCCAGCTATGTTTCAATCTCAAACATAAAGGGATTCCCTGCTACAGTAGCAATTTAATTTGTAGTGAGTCAATTAAAGCGAGAAAACAAGAGATGGATGCTGTCTCCTCTGCTCCACTGACTGGACTAATTCATTCACTCTCTCCAGTGGATGAGAAGTCATTTGATGCTGAACAGAGGAGTGATTCATCAGTGCTGGCGTATATCTCTAAAGAGATGTATGCCAGTTGAGAGATGTTGTGTAAATGTTGTATAAAAATCCCTGATTTTGTTTTTCACTCTTTAATCGGGTATCTCTGTGGCGCCATTAAAGGAACTGTTTCCCTTAAAATGAAAAATCTGTCATCATTTGCTCATGTTCTGAGCCTATGTCTCTCCAAACCTGTATGCTGAATATTTAAAGAATTTTCTCATGGCTCTCTTCCATACAATGGCAGTTGACCCACTCCCGGAAGTTAGTCATACAGGTTTGAAGCCACATGATGGTGAGTAATGATGACAGAATGTTAATTTTCGGTTCAGTTTTACCGGTTTTAAATCCATTCAGCTGATCTCCAGGTTTGGCGGTAGCACTTTTAACTTATATTAGCAAAGATCATTGAATCTGAATCAGACCGTTAGCATCTCGCTCAAAACTGACCAAAGAGTTTATATATTTTTCTATGTAAAACTTTTCTGTAGTTACATCGTGTACTAGGCAAGGCAAGTTTATTTTCACACATTTCGTACACAATGGTAATTCAAAGTGCTTTACGCCAAAGAAAGTAAAATAATCATGAAGAAAAATAACAAAAAATAAAACAAGCAATTTAAAAACTTTTAAAATGATTAAAACGTTTACTTAAAATCAATTTAAAAACAGTTAGAAATTGATTTTATATATAAAAAAAACCAGTGAAAATATAGTGCAATCAGTTCGGACATAGCACAGTGCACAGTACTAAGACCGACAGAAAATGAAAAGTTGCGATTTTCTTGGCTTATATGGCTAGGAACTATACTGTCATTCTGTCGTAATAATCAAGGAACTTTGCTGCCGTACCATGGCTGCAGCAGGCGCAATAATATTACGCAGTGCCTGAAAATAGGCTACCGTTGGAAGTTAGCTGGGAACTATTTTCAGGAGATCGGCTGAATGGATTTGAAAATGGTGAAACTCAGCTGTTTAACTCTAGGGGAGTTGGAAAATTAGCCATTTTCAAAAATAGTGGAGTGTTCCTTTAAGAGTTTGCTTACACTTTGTTGATGTTTCATGTATCCAGCTTAGAGAAACATTTTGTTTTTAGCTGGGAAAAATGTTATATATTTGTTTTTGTGTGTATATGTGTGTTTCCTCAGTGTATATCAGCTCTGGTTCAGCCGCTCGGTGTATGTGCAGAATACCTCAACTCAAGCCTGGTGCAGGTGAGTGTTTCCGCAGTCCTTCTGTTCACCTTTTGTTTACCCTGGATGGAATACTTGATTCTGATTGGTTGGAAGTTATGTAGTCTAGTCGCTAATTATGTTGACAAGTTTATCATTTTGTATTAATTTTTGTCTAGATGAACTAGTCAAATTTATATAAGCTTAAAAAAAAATAATATATATATATATACGACCAGCTGACATTTAATTTAATGCTTTCCTGTTACATGTAGTTGAACCTTAGATATTTGGTTTATATAATCAGATTTAAAAGGTAAATGACATAGCTTTGATATGTGATATTGACTCATAAAAAAATGCATTTGAATCAATGTGTTTTTGAACAATAGTCACTAGAGAAATTTCAAGGGCATTCTGCAATGTGAGCTTCAGCTTGAACTGGTTGGTTTTGTTGTATTTTGTAGCCCATGCTGGACCCAGTCATCCATAAGATGATAACATATGTGCAGAACCTGGAGGAGAAAGACCTGAAAGACAAGGTAAGGCACCTGCATGCATTCCGTCTTTCATTTTAGTGAGGTAGTGTTAAAGTTTCATAACTTTAGAGCTGAATTTTGTATTTAGTGTAAATGTTGACATATATTTAATGGAAATATAAATACACATTAAAATATAATGTGGGGAAGTCGTGGCCTAATGGTTAGAGGGTTGGACTCCCAATCGAAGGGTTGTGGGTTCTAGTCTCGGGCCGGACGGAATTGTGGGTGGGGGGAGTGCATGTACAGTTCTCACCTTCAATACCACGACTTAGGTGCCCTTGAGCAAGGCATCGAACCCCCAACTGCTCCCCGGGTGCCGCAGCATAAATGGCTGCCCACTGCTCCGGGTGTGTGCTCACAGTGTGTGTGTGTGTGTGTGTGTGTTCACTGCTCTGTGTGTGTGCATTTCGGATGGGTTAAATGCAGAGCACAAATTCTTAGTATGGGTCACCATACTTGGCTGAATGTCACTTCACTTTCACTTTCAATATAAAGTTTTAATATAAAATAGCAAACCTGTTTTATAAGATTTTTTTTTCGCACACAAACCATTTTGTACCCTCATAAAAAAAAAGTTTTTTTCAGAGAGAAACAAAAAATTACATAATCCTCAGAGTGAAAATGAATTACAAAATGTAGGGTTGTTAATGTGCATTGATTATGCATTTTTCATCTGGATTGAGTACCATGTTTTAAATGATTAAAATGTCATTCTGTTTTAAATTTTGGTAATGTTTGAGAGACTTTAACTCACCCTTGTTGTTTTTATGTATGTCTCTTTCTCTCAAAAGCGTTTGGTGAGTATTCCAGAGCTCTTGTCGGCCATTAAGCTTCTGTGCATGCGTTTCCAGCGGGAGCTGGTGAACGTGGTGGATGACCTTCGGCTGGACATCCTTCTTCGAATGCTCAAGACGCCCCACTTCAGTGCCAAGATGAACTCCCTCAAAGAGGTTCAAATTCTTTTCCACATGTTAGTGCTCTGGAGCTTAAAGTTCACGCCTGAGTTCTTCCCTCATGTTGATGGCTTTGTGCTCTGATAGGTCACGAAACTCATTGAGGAAAGCACAGTTTCCAAGACTGTGAAGAATGCCATTGACACAGACCGACTCCTGGACTGGCTTGTAGAAAACTCAGTACTGTCAATAGCTTTGGAAGGTAAGACAGGCTCTGATTCAGTTTAACGTATAAACATTCAATTTAATATCAAACTCATATTAGACCTGTTAGAACATCTGCTTTCATATAGGTTTACCAACAGGCCATACGTGGGAAATAATACAAAACACAGAATTTTTTGCTGTTTTTGATCATGAAAATAAATGTACTTCTGCACCCTAACTCAAGCTACTAATGTATGGCGTTATTTCCCTGTCAAATGTCGAGAGCGCATTTGTAGCGCGAAAGTACATTAAATAT
Source organism: Carassius gibelio (assembly GCF_023724105.1). Taxonomy (NCBI): domain Eukaryota; kingdom Metazoa; phylum Chordata; class Actinopteri; order Cypriniformes; family Cyprinidae; genus Carassius; species Carassius gibelio. The sequence goes on from NC_068415.1 coordinate 20,063,147, forward strand.
AAGCACAAATCTCTCTCCTCCAGCGTGGAATATAATGTGCGGAGCGCGAATCTCTCTCCTCTAGCGTGGAATATAATGTGCGGAGCGCGCATGGGAACTGGGTGCGCTCTCTGAGATACACGTTGCTCTTGTAAGAATTTTCTCTGGGCTCGTTTAGAGAGTATGCCTGCACTTAAAATGTGTTCAGTGCAATTGCGAATCTCTCCTCTTCGCTTAAAGTAAGTGTGTATGTGCTTAGATGTCCCGTGCGTTCGCGCATGGCCAAGTAATCTTCTCTTCGATTTCTTTCTCTTTGCTCTTGGCATAAACGCTGTCAATACGGCAACAACCAATCAGAAATGGGCTTCAACGACTGACCAATGAAAACGCGACATCGTACATGGAATCTTATTGGTTGATATTGAACCGCACATGGAACACATGGAATAAGTTCACTGAAGTTCAATCAAGACGATACATTTGACATATTTAAAATCAAAACAAATAAAACTGGTTACCTGAGATCATCGATTCAGCAGATCCATCTCGGCTCATCTTGATTGAACTTCAGTGAACTTATTCCACGTGTTCCATGTGCGGTACTTTCGCGCTACAAAAATGCGCTCTTGACATTTGACACGGAAATAACGCTATACTAATACTGTTAAATCAAGCTACTGTCAAATGTGCTTTTTTCTAAGAGACCAAAAAAGTTATATTATTATTATTGCTGCCTGCAATGTTAGAACATGCTGAAGCTTAGAAATCTGCTTTTCTATTGAGATATTTTTGTTTAAAAATATGTCTGAAAAAATGTCAAAGAATTCAAAAGCATGAAGTGTTTGTCACGTTCTTACTGTAAAAAGTAATTTAAAGGCTCAATTAACAGTCTGGTTCCTTCAAATATCTCTTAGGAACAATATCTGCCTTTAAACTTGAAATAAATAATTTATTATTATCAATATTGACTGATATGATTTTTTTATCATGATAATAATAACTTATCACTCAGCCCTAGCCCTATAATTTAGCATTCAAAACTGTGCACTTGAGCGTTTATAGCAGCAGTCAACAAAACAAGAACAACGCATGCTTAGAATCAATGTTAATTATATGAACAAATATTGTTTGTCGCAACTTTCATCCACAAACGTTTTTCACAGACGAAAAACAGATGATGACTAAATAAAAGCCAGTTTAAATGACAAAAACTATGACAAATCTAATAATATTTTTGGATTGGAAACCAAAGGCAGTACATAAACGTGTCTTGTGATTGGACGCTCACACTTTCACATTGAGCGAATCATCTGTGTGTTATTAAAGTGTTCATATGGCAGAATCTCAAACTGTTGCTTTGTGCCTGAGCCTTTTCACCTCACCCACTCATTTGTGTCATCTCTTTATTCAGTTGTCTTTATTCGACACCGCCTCATTCTCTTCTCTCTTTGTTCTGTTTGCATTTCTCTTGACACTTTCTCTTTTCCCTCCTTCACTTTCTCTTTTTCTCCTCTCTTTTACTTTTAAGCCTTAGTTTGGTTTACTTTCTCTTTGCACTCTTCCTTTCGCTTTCTTTGTGTTTTACTTTTAGGTTTCATTTTGCCTTTTTTTGCTAGCTTTGCCTTTCAATCTCAAGAGCTCTCTCGCTCTTATTTTTCTCAGTGGACTTTGTTCTGTTTTGTGCAATGAAAGAAACCATGTTTGATGTATTTAATGTTCACAAGGATTTTTTTCGAGGGTGCCTTAGTATTGGGTTGCTGTGATTTTACAGATTAAAAAAAATAAGTCAGGCAAAAACTTTTGGTTTATAAAAGTATCAATTGTAAAGTTGAGGGTAATAAAGGAAATTCAATGTCTGTGATTTAAAATGTTAGTAAATTAGATGACAAGATATGGAAAACTGACGTCTTTACATCAGTGAGTTTATAATGGAGCTTGTCTCTTATTTTAGGATTATTTTTTTATTGCAATCCAGTGCTGTATGAGAATAATGGTTTTAGGTAACACTTTGTTTTAATGTGTCCTTGTTACACGTTACATGATCTTAATGTTAAATTATGCATAATTATATGCAAGTAACTCAGTAATATTACTGAGTAAATTAAATGTAGAATTTAAACGTAGAATTACACTGTAACAAGGACACCTTAAATTTAAATCTAACCGGTTTTTATTAAAAAATAAAATAATAAATAAATAAATAAAACATTTTTTCTGTCTCTCTCTCTCTCTGTGATGTAGGAAACATTGACCAGGCCCAGTACTGTGACAGAATAAAGGGAATCATTGAGCTTTTGGGCAGTAAACTATCATTGGATGAACTCTCCAAAATATGGAAAATACAGGTGAGCTGTTTCTTTAAAGACCTTCAAATCAGTGCTTCAAAACTACATGAATTTCTGAAATTGTTTCTAGAAATATACTGCGCAGTATATTTATTAGGGCTGGCAGTCGATTAACATTTTTAATCTAATTGATTATATGATGTTTTGATTAATTAATCGAATTAATTGCAATATAAATTTGACTGTGGAAATAGCCCCAAAAGATTATTTAAAGTAGCAAATGATGATGGTATTTTGGGTGAATGATCGCTTTAATGTTTTTATTTATTTATTTTAATTAAATTATGCTCTAAATAAGTAACTAAATCTACCAGCAGGGGGTGGTAAATGCCTTTATGATTTGTTCAAAGGGCTGATTCATTCAGGAACTGAGTAAACGGTTCATTTTATGAATGGGTCTTTGAATCATTGATTCACATGATTTATTCAAAATGCAGATTCATTCAGAAATGAAACTGCTGTGTTGCTTGTTGACGCGCAACAATTCTGCTATGGCTTTAAAGGTAATGTGTTCTCTGCAAGAAAACATAATATTGTTTTTAAAATATAACACAATACCAACTTAAAAAAACACATTTAATCTGGTGATATTTAGGACAAAATCAACACGTGTCTGATATTTGTGTTCCTGCCCGTGTGATATGGCTCATATGATATACAGTCATGGCCAAAAATATCAGCACCCCTGGTAAATATGATCGGAGAAAGCTGTGAAGATCTGCATTAAATTATCCAGCCATGGCTTCATGTTTATTGAAGTGTCTTGGAGACGTTGCCACAGTTCTTCTGGATTGAGTGTGTCTCAGTTTGTTCTGTTTCTTCATGTTATTCCAGACAGATTGGATGATGATGAAATCAGATCTCTATGTAAAGCACTGGCTGCTCTCAGACTCCTTGTGCAAACACAAATCTCACTAGATTATTACAATTAATGGCAAAAATAATGTTTGGAAATTTAAACTGATATTTACTACTGACACACCACAGCAAAAGATAGTGGCCTAAGACTTTCGCACAGTACTGTCTGTGTGTATATATATATATATATCATTGAATCGATTGTAAAATTGATTTTCCATGTCCAAAAAAAAACTGTTTTCTTTTTCAACGTCAAATAACAGACCAACATAAAGAGAGCGCTGGAAACACACAGGTCAGAAATATTTTTTATTTATTGGCATGAAGTATAGGGGACGGCTGCCATAACAAAAGAAAAACATCACTGCTGGCTTCAAACCGGCTGCAATTTATGATTTAGGCAATTCAAAAATCTCCAAGATTATTTTAAATAATGATTCAATCCATTTCAAACAACTGTTCAAAAAAAGTCTTTCAGGGTCCAGAGCAGAGCGTTTTTTTATTCACTAAATGTCCAGCTGTTGAGAAGACGCACTCCGACCGCACTGATGTCCCAGGGACACTCAAGGTGGGGATATTACTGCCAATTTTCCACCACAAAAGCCGGTCGCTGTCAGCTTGCAATGGTCCTTTTCATAACTCAGAATCTCCTGTAACTAGATGCGTGAATGAGGCGAATTCGTGTCTACCCCGCCGCAAGATCCCAGACGCGCGTAAATGCGTCATTACATTGACTTAACATTGAAATCATTCGCGCCAGACGCTCTATTTGCATTTGGTGAGAAAGCAGCATAAGAGGTCGCTTCGCGACGTCACTGGGTCTTATAGGCGCGTAAAATTGCAGGTATTTTCTGTCTAGCTTTCGCAACGCATATTGCTCTTTCAGATTTTTTTATTTTCTTTTTCTGCTTGTTTGTGAGTTTTGTTACATCTATTTTTCTATTGTTTAATTATTTCAAAATTAACAGTGTACGTATTTGGTTAAAATCAATTCCCTATTTTCATTTTCGAAACTTTTTTTGGTTGGTCCGATCGATTTTGCAATCGATTTTCGAACTAAAACATAGATCATATTTTATGTGCAGGCTGGTCAGTCCTCCACTGTGATAGAGAACATCCACGCCATCATCGCCGCTGCTGCCGTCAAGTTCAACTTTGACCAGCTCAGCCACCTCTTCGTCCTCATACAGAAGGTCTCGACTCTTGTCTGTCTTTCTTTCTTGTCTGGACTCCTTCAGCTTTATGAGCTGTTTCTGACTGTGCCTTGTGTGTGTTCAGAGCTGGGAGGTGGAGAGTGATCGCGTGAGACAGAAGCTTCTGAGTCTGATTGGACGGATCGGCAGGGAGGCTCGCTCTGAGGCTACCACAGGAAAGGTATGTGCCATTCATATGTATATATGAAACTGTATGTGTATTTCTGTCTCTCAACTAAAACTGAACTGAAAGTTGGGGTTTGACCCAGTCTAGCTGCTAATAAGATACAGTGCTGAAATGTGACAGACAAACTGTTGAAGCCCGTGAAGGTTTGCACTGTAAGGACTTTTTTTATTTTGTTTCTGAAATAATTGGATGATTGTCAAATATTTGTCATTGAATAATGGAGGGAAAATGATTGCAATTTAACCTCAAGAGATCATTTATTTGCATTTAATCATAAAATGTGTAAATAAATGCGTGAGGAATATAAACATAAAATGTATATGAATCTTGAAACAAACATTGCTCGGGTATAAATATATCAACATAATATTTAGAATGTATTTATTTATTAATATTAGAACAGTGATTAATTATATAATAATATTGTAATATATTACAATATTAAATAAATAAATTTTTATGTTTATATTGCATAATTATAAATTCTTAATATACTCCTTTACTTTTATGTGCAAATTAAATGTGGTGTGGTTAAACTTTATTGAAGTTATTTTCTATATTTGACAGCAGATTTTATGTGCTACCACCTACAATACTTTTAAAAAGATCAGTTTTTTTTTTAAAGAAATGAATACTTTTATTAACCATGCATTCAATTGTTCAAAAGTGACAATGAAGTCTTTTAAACTTGTTAGAATAAATTATATTTGAAATTCAGTTTTTGCACTTTCGTTCCTGAATAAAGGCATATCACGCTTTCTCCAAAAATATTAACCAGCACAATTATTTTCAACATTAATAGTCGTAGAAACGTAGAAATGTCTCTTGAGCAGCAAATCAGCATATAATAATGATTTCTGAAGGATCGCGTGACACTGAAGACTGGAGTAATGATGATGAAAATTCAACTCAACTCAAGCCATCTCAGGAATAAATACCATAATCTTAAATTGTAATAATATGCACAATACGACTATTTTTAAGCAAATAAATGCAGCTTTTGTGAGCTATAAATCTCAAATAAGAGAGAGACAGATTTATAAAAAAAATTGACACTGGACTTGTGAGTTATTTTGATGTCAAATCATAGCATCTTGTGTTTGTTGTGGCTTTGGTTTCAGGTGTTGGAGGTGTTGTGGGAGTTGGCACATCTCCCCACCCTTCCTACCACTCTAGTGCAGCAGGCGCTGGAAGAACACCTGGCCATCCTCAGCGACGCATACGCCGTCAAAGAAACCATCAAGAGGAACTACATCATCAAATGCATCGAGGACATCAAGAAGGTGAGCTGATATCAGAATTCCCATAAACCACATTCTTCTATCACAATTCATCGGTAATGTATAAATGGATATAGATAAATAACCAACATGAATGTGATTAATTTTGTATGATGCCACTATTATTTGATGTTCTGTTCTGTCATTATGGAAAGTCACTGTCTGGCTTGCTTCTGGTGGTCTGAATTGGAGTGAGGGTCCCTCACTCTCACACACATCTCCTGTACTACTCCATCTGCTTTGTGCCCCTTCCCGAAGATCCATATTCAGAAGATTATGGACCATAAACACAAAATATGCACACACACTCACTCAGCAACACAATGACACACATTTGTTGAGCTTCCTGGCCTCTTTTTCAGGCTAGAATCTGTGCAGCAGTCTATATTAAGAGCTGTTCTGGGAGTATAAAGGTGTTGTTCTGTCTCTGGCGCTAGATGTATATTTTTGGCAGTCTAGTTTCAGCTTGCCTCATCTCTTTCTCACACACACACACACACACATACATGCACACAGCCATTCACTTTGCTCATTCTTTGCGCTTCAGCCTCTGATGTGATTTGGGTGCAGCGTCTGCCGCATAAACTCTTAGTGGCGCTCACTGAATACTGAAAGTTTATGTCTTTAGATGCAAATACAGGAGGATGCAAAGTCTTCCAGCGAGACACAGGTCTCTTTTCTTACTGGCACCTGGGGCAAGAAGAAACCGAGCTCATTGGCTAAAGTAAGAGAAGACCCACCCCTTTAGTTCATAACACTCACCAATCATAACTCAGCCTGAATCTCTCATAAACCGAATTTGATTTGCAAAATGATGATTGCCACTTGATTCACTGGGACGGACTGTAAAGATATGTGTGATTTACAACGGGCACTTCTGAGGGTTTGATCTTCATAACCAAATACCTATTGGAAAAACGAATGACTCTTTGACTGTTGGCTTCGATCTTTTGTTGGATTATTTGAAATGTTCAGAAATCAGAGACTCTAACCAATGTCTGGGTTGTTGATGGGTCAATGACGTGATGCTAATTTCTACTCCCTGTTCTTTCATTAAAAATAAATAAGTTAATAATGCGGTTTGCACGTATAATAACTTAAAAATGCCTCTTTCTGAATTCAAATTCAGTATGATATTTTTGAGAGGCAGATACAACGGTCCTGATATCAAAATGAAGAAAAAAGGCTTTATTAAAAGTAGACCGTCATATGGTGCAACCAACATACAGAAAAACAAAAACAAAAAACAATGTCTAAAAAAAATTATATCATGGAGTGTACCCCAGACCCTCATGACTCAAGAAGTCTTTCAAAAAATATGATAATTTGGCCATTTTATGACAAGGCAATGTTAGTCCAGGTTGTAAAATGTCAAGTGGTGCGACCCCTCAAAAACTTAATTTTATAATTTAGTAAATGTTTTAATTTTGGAACATTTTTTTTTTGTTGTCTGTTTTTAACTTTAAGTTTATTATTTTGTTACTTTGGTTGTACCACATGACATTTTTAGAGTCTTTAAATATAAACTTTTCTTGAAAATGGTATAAATGTTAATAAACCATATGAAGGTTGTGGACATATTTATACGTCATTGACCCAGATGGAGATTACCGTATTCCATGAATGAACCGTGTGTGTAATGGTTGATGTTTCTGTGTTTATATCGGTGTTTTTGTGCTTGTATTGTAGTCGTCTCAGCAGACTAACCCTCAGACGGTGTGGGTGGTTCCAGCTTTGCGGCAGCTTCATGAGATTACACGGTCTTTTATCAAACAGACCTACCAGAAACAGGACAAGGTACGTGTAGACAGTGTTCAGACCAACCATCTGGCCTGTTTATTTGTTTTTGTCATGCAAGTGGTGCTACATAAACTATAAACCTGATTTTTCCTGCTTTAAATGGCTTTGGATTATACTTTATGTTGTGTCCTCTATCAGAGTATAATCCAGGACCTGAAGAAGAACTTCGAGATAGTGAAGCTGATCACCGGCTCTCTGGTGTCATGTCATCGCTTGGCCGTGTCCGTCGCTGGGTCCAGTGGTCTTTCTGGGTCCACACTGGTCGATGGGCGGTACTCCTATCAGGAGGTGTGCTGCCACGAGTCCATTATCTCTTTGCGATACAAAGAATTTAATCATTGTTTATATTACAGCTCAGTCAAAAATAGAGTTTTCCGATAACAGTTACTACGGGTGTGAAAGAAGCCTAATTTCAAATAATGTAAAGCAGTGCAAATCTGAGTTTTATTAAATTATAAAAAAAAAAAACAATACTATGAACCTTGCCATTTTTGGTACGTATTTGGAGAATAATATGAATAATAATAACAGTAACAATAAAATATGGCATAACCTTTTTTTTCTCCAGTGGATAACAGACATGTAGCAAATCAAATATGCATTTTTTTGTAATCTACAACACCCAAAAAAGGCGGTTGACTTCTAGTTAAGTAAGTAGTGAAAACAAAGTCATTTCCTCTGGTATATAGATGAATCATGTTTCTATTTGACCCCAAAATTTGCACAGTACAAAAATATATTGGTAGACTACCAAATTGACTCATTTTTGGCCTCACATTTGGTAAGAATGGAAAAAGAGAAGTAGTGTTTTTTTTTTTTTTTTTTTTTTTTTTAATCTGATGTTTTTTGTTTTTGTTTACATTTTTCCAGTATTTGGAGGGTCATTTGAAATTCCTTGCATTCTTCCTGCAAGAGGCCAGTCTGTACCTGGTCTGGAATAGAGCCAAAGAGATCTGGGAATGCTTGGTGTCCGGCATGGATGTGTGCGAACTGGATCGAGAGGTGTGGTGTTTTGTTTTGTTTTGTTTTTATTAAAAAAAGTGCTTCTATTGTTTGTTTGTTTTTTTTGTTTGTTTGTTTTTTTTATTATCTTTTTTGTTTTTATTATTTGTTTTTAATTTTGTTTGTTTTGCATGTAATTATACTGTTTAATCATGGTCCTTAAAAATAAAAGTGCACATAAGCCATACATGCTTCGGATTGATGTTTAAATGCCATTGTGTTTTTAGTTATTTTTTCCAAAGTCGTTGGTGTTGCAAATACTCAGCAAATTTTTAGTTTGTTATTGCGGCAAAATATGTATTTTTGATGGTGTTCAACTCTTCTGTAGATGTGTTTCGAGTGGTTCACTAAGGGACAGCATGATCTAGAGAGTGACATTCAACAGCAGCTCTTTAAAGAGAAGATCCTCAAGCTGGAGCCTTATGAGATCACTATGAACGGTAAAAGCTTAACCACAGAGTTCACTCACTGCTTCCACTTAAAAACCACTGTATTTCCACATTATAGCACCTTAAGGCATTGCACGTCTCCTGTACATCTGCAGGAAACCACTGCGTTTACTGTGCTAAATTTACCACAGAAAGAAAATGGCCTTGCATAAAGGGGTACTATGAGTGTGTGAGTTTTCTGTGGTCTTTCATCAATGTTTTACAGGGTTTAACCTCTTCAAGACCTTTTTTGAGAATGTGAACCTCAGTGACCACCGTCTCAAACGACAGGGAACACTACTGGTATGGGATTCCTGCTTTTTCTCAGTGAAACCGGTCAGAAAATCCCGACTTGACAGGTGAAATCATATGATTGTCTCTCTCAGTGCGTGGAGCGATTGGATCTGGCTGGGATGGACTTCATCTGGAGGATCGCCATGGAATCTCCAGACGAGGACATCGCTAATGAAGCCATACAGCTCATCATTACCTACAGCTACATTAACCTCAACCCCAAAATGAAGAAGGTAAACAGTCAAACCTTCATTTTTTTGAGTCTTGCCATTCCATAATTTTGCTGTTAATTAACATTTTCTCTGCTTCTTTGTATAATTTTTGCAGGACTCAGTATCTCTTCATAAGAAATTCATTGCTGACTGCTATAAGAGATTGGAGGTGTGTGTTACACTGTCACACTCCCCCACAACCCCCCTCCCCCCACCCACATGTGATGAAATAGTGATCAAATCCATTCTTTCATCACACACAGGCTGCTAGCTCTGCGCTGGGCGGCCCGACCCTCACACATGCTGTTACACGGGCAACCAAGATGCTGACAGCCACTGCTATGCCAACGGTCGCCACATCAGTGCAGTCTCCATCCAGGTATGAGCACTAGTTTTGAGGCCAGTTGAGCAGCTGATCCAGCTGATGTTTTTAGCTGTGTTTAAATAATAATGTACTCATTCTAATAAGTTTATATTGTAATGTACTCATTCTAATATATCAAATTCATATTTGCATTGCTGGTAGGGTTACCATTGCACAAAATGAACACTATCTACATTTAAAAAATAAAAATAAGAAATGTTCTACACTAATGCACTGTATTCACTGTATCTAACACACATAGGCTCAGTCACTCACACGTTGTGGCCGGAACAAAGCATTGCCCCACAATAGGAAGAGTAGAATATTCAAGTGGAAATTGCTAAACTGCAAGCTTATCTGTGTTTTTAGAAAGCAAATGTGTTTATCCACAGTAGAGATAGAGAGCGTGTGCACAGGGTTGCCAGGTTGACAAAGATAAGTAGCATGCTCAGAAGATATTTCCGTATTGCGTAATTGGGAAGCTCTGTTTTGGGAGTATGTCTTTTCATATCAGGCAACACAGTTGTGTTCCTCTGTCCAGATTAATCCTTGTAGCCTATATATTATGCTCTATTCATTGTTTTTTAGAAACCTCACCGTTTTCTACTAAATTTTAAACTTGTTTTGTAAACTTAAAATCTTCAACAAATCACATTTATCCCATATTTAATACTTTGTCCTTTAGTTGCAATGGTGTTAAGTAACATTAAAGGCTTAATTGATCTGAAGGTTGTTCAGAAAGGATTCAAAACCATCTCTGTCCTCAGGTCCAGTAAACTCGTGATCATTGAGAGACTTCTGTTATTGGCAGAGCGTTATGTCATCACAATAGAGGTGAGAGCCATTATATATATATACACATACACACACACACACAGAGAGAGACTGGGTTACACGCTGCTTTGCATATCTGAGCACAAAACTTTATTCGCTCAAGTTCATCTTGTATTCAACCTCTTATGGCTAATGCATTAATACTTATCTTAAATAACTTACAGTTGATCTCTGTGTGAAAGCATCAGTCAGTCTCGGCGAAGGAACCAGCAAGCTGTAAAAGTCAAATGTAGCAACAGACTTTGCTAATTAATTCTGTAAATGTGTTAGATGGTCGTCAGACTCGCAGCTGTGTGGAATGATGAAGTCTGATCATCATTCACTGTCTCCCCGTTTCTCCAGCTGTTCAGTTCCATGCTGAAATCTGCCATAGAGTCTGTCGCGCCATTTAGTGCCTTCAGGAATAATCATACCAGAACACAATAAAAGAGATCTGATACGCTGTTGATTCCTGCGCGTATTCAGAGAGAGAGAGAGAGACGCAGACATTTTGACACCCGTTCTATCTAACAGATGCTAATTGGTCGGTTATTGACAGGCATTTAGTGCAGGAAGTGCTTTTGGACCGTAGCACTTTTGTCTAATCTATGAATTTGAGTAAATCATGTAATACGAAGCTCAGTAGCTTATTGCTGGAATTCATTTGTCAAGTCATTGAAATGCTTATTCATGATCAAATTTGAAATGGCAGATTTATTGCTGTAAAATATGCAGGAGCTCATCTAATGTTAGATTTACTTTAGGAAAGTGATTCAGTAGCTTGTTATGGCGCTTTTCCACTGCATGGTATGACTCGGCTCGATACGGCTAAGTACGGTACTGTACCGGACCAAACCATACCGTACCAAGCAGTTGAAAAATGCCATAATATACACTACTTTTTTACTACAATTTAAAATACCATATTGCAAATTGTGCAATTGACCCAAATAGAAGACAACTTTGATTATAAGACGACACCCATTTTTCCAGATGTACCTTTTGGAAAAAGCCTTTTTGAAAATCAAATCTTGTGTTTTACTTATTGGGAAAAAAAATTCTTTTTTAAATGATTTTCATATTGCATATTTTCCTATTTGAATTTTTGTTTTGAAAGTACGCTAAATACTGGTAAAATGTAACAACAATCACATTTAAAAGTGTACACTTGTGTATATATACCATAAAGATAACACGCAGCCCATCTGAATTATTGGCCTATAACTAAGTCTATTCATCTCATAGTAGCTTACCAAAATAATGTAACCGTAGAAGTGAAATCTTATTATAGTTCGCAAATCTGGGAACTGAGTTAGGTAAAATCACTTACAGAGAAAGTTTGGTCCCATCAGGCTAATTACAGTCTATGTGGAAATAATGTCAAAATATATCCTGTATGTGTGTGTATTTCTATACATAATAATTATACACAGTACACACACAAATGTTATGGAAACAAAAACTTTTTTTTGGATGCGATTAATCATTTGACAGCACTTAAGTTAATAGAATGTAATAATTTTTGAGATGTAATGTTGAATTTTTTTGCATCATTCCTCCAGTCTACAGCGTCACATGATTCTTCAGAAATCATTTAAATATGCTGATTTCCTGCTCAAGAAGCCTTTATTATTATAATCAATGTTTAAAACAGTTGTGCTGATTCATATTTTTGTGTAAACTGGGATACATTTTGTTCAGTGTTCTTTGATGAATAGAAAGTAAAGATGAATAAAAAATGTATTCCTCAGTAAAGGAAATTCCTGCTCTAGCTGTAGCATATATTAGAATGCATTTTATAATATCTAAAACGCTTTGAATCTGTAGATCATATTTAATAAAAAAAAAATTATGACAGCCAGCATTTAAATGATTATATGTTCACACTGGTTTGAAATGGAAAATGAGTTTCCAGGTCACATGATATTGACTGTTGTTCCTGCTGGATCTGTTTCAGGACCTGTATTCTGTTCCTCGAACTATTCTACCTCATGGAGCTTCTTTCCATGGCCATCCTGTTACACTTCACATCACTTACGAATCTACCAAAGACACATTCACCTTGGAGGTAACATTACAAACACACACACACACACACACACAAACAATTCTTGCACTTCTAATGACAGACTGTAAACAGGGATGATATAAATGGAAGATTGGACCGACATTCTCCCTGTTTGGAGAATAGAGGAGCATTGATAAATGGCAGGTGGATGTTCAGCGTGAGAAACCAGATATGATATTAATAAACATCTTTCTATTGGGTGATCGTGACTCAGCTGACTGGAATTTGCTGTGTCTGATTTGAATGGCTGGATTGAAACGGCCCTTATGTGTTTGTGTTGATGTGAATGTGTGCAGGCCCACAGCAACGAGACCATAGGCAGCATCAGATGGAAGATAGCCGAGCAGCTCAGCTGTCCGGTGGACAATGTGCAGATATTTGCCAATGACAGCATGGTGAGTCAAACAGTAACAGTGATGGGTCGCAGTCATATCTGAGCGGTCGTATCAAACGCTCCTACAGCACTGGGAGAGAATGGGCCAGCTATTATGACCGCATGTGGAAGATGTCTAATTATAGTTAACAAATGCATTCTTTATTTGTATTGCTTATTGTTACCAGTGTTATTTTGGTGTTATGTTCTATTTGAGTTTTAAATAATATTTTGAGTTTATTAAATATTTTGAATTTTATTAAAATTGTAGTTTAATTTTTAGAATTTCTGTCATATGCTTTTGTATTTTTTTATTAGGTATATATATATATATATTTCCAAATAGTTTTAATTTGTTTGTTTTTTATTTAGTTTAATTATAGTTAAACTAGTTGAACTTGTTTCGTTTAGTCGATAATGTAAAAATTTCATTTAATTATCATCTAATATTTATATTTCATTTTATTTCAGGGTTTTTTATCAAACAAAATTTTTTTTAATAGTTAAAGCTTTGACCGTGAAAACTGAAACTAAGACTAGTTTTCCTTGTTATAGAGAGAAAACAGTAAACATAGTTTGTGTTGATTATTTTTACCAGTGTTATTTTAGTATTTTTATACTGTTTTAGTTTTTATTGATCTGAATTACCTTTGTAAATTTTATTAGTTTTTTTTTATATATTAGGGGTGTAACTACACGTATTCGTACCGAAAATCTTTGGTGAGACCGATCGCTACATGAACGCCTCTGTTCTGACGGCAGCGTGGAACACAATCATTCCTTTTATTTTTTTTATTTTTAACATGAAATAAACATGAATTATCATCTCGTGCCTCATGTAATCGAACAATCAGTGTTTCAGTCACACACGTAGCATTTCACTTACCTCAGTCAAGTCATCAGTGTCCAGAGCAATGAAGTCTAGAGAAGAGCATTTCACAAAATATTAGACTAGTCTATATAACCTACTACTATATTTTACTTTACCTGTAAGTGTAATCTTAATATTTTAATCTATATTTAAAGAAATCTTTCATGAAACAAGTTATGACGGCCACTGTGTAAATTATTATATTTCAACAACAGATAGAAATTGTAGCCTATAATTTAGAAGTTAAACTAAAAACAGCATGGACTGCATTGAATTTACATGTTTGCGCATATATATATATATATATATATATATATATATATATATATATATATATATATATATATATATATATATATATATATATATATATATAATTCATAATTATCATAATTGTATTTATTTATTTTTAATTTGAGTATTGATAGTTGAAGCTGAGGTAGATGTTTATTTAGACCAATAGATTTTGTTTTTATTTTTATGAGGTAGATTTAAAGACAAATTTTAATTATTCTTAAATTAATTTAAAGAAAGATCAACTTGTTCCGTAATAATAAAAAAAGTTATATTTTCTGTTTTATATTATTATTATTATGTTTTATATATAAATAACAGAAATCTCAACTTCAAAACTTTCAAATGTTTAATAAAAATAAATAAACAAATAAATAAATAATATTTTAAGCAATTTTTTTTTAAAGTTCATATTTAACAAGCTCATATTAACCTATATTTGTTTGTGTTCTGGATTGTTTATATACTGTAGCTGACGATGAATCGTGACCAGAAGCTGTTGAATCAGCTGGGTTTCTCTGATGAGCAGAGTCTGACGGTGAAGAGCTCAGGAACAGGCACTCCATCAGGCAGTTCAGCGGACAGCTCGGCCTCGGCCAGCTCCAGCAGCAGCGGCGTCTTTAACACCGCGTATGCCTTGGAGCAGGTACATTCACTCACTGGACTGACAGCTAATTGAGCAATCACACACTTTTATACAGAATACACACACTACCCTTCAAAAGTTTAGTGTCTGTAAGATTTAAGCTGCATTTATTTTCATTATAAATGCATGAAGAACAGTAATATTAAAATCATTCTAATATGCTAATTTGGTGCTCGAGAAACACTTTTTGTTGAAAACAATTGTGCTACTTAAAAAAAATTTGGATTCTTTGATGAATAGAAAGTTCAAAGAACAGCATTTGTTTGAAATAGTACAGCAGTTTTTATGTTATAAAAATAAAAACAACCTTTCAGACCCGTTATAAACAGTTATAAACTGAATCAGCCTACTTTCTTATCCTCCTGTGTGTGATTG
The DNA here is from genome assembly GCF_023724105.1 of Carassius gibelio. NCBI lineage: Eukaryota > Metazoa > Chordata > Actinopteri > Cypriniformes > Cyprinidae > Carassius > Carassius gibelio. The sequence goes on from NC_068415.1 coordinate 20,078,529, forward strand.
CAGGAGAAATCTCTTCCTGGTGTGGTCATGGCGTTGGTGTGTAATGTCTTTGAGATGCTTTATCAGCTCGCCAATCTGGAGGAACCCAGGTAAACAACCCGCAACCCATGCAAATTATGCAATAACTTAAAGTAGTTAACCCCAAATTTGTATTAATTATTAGTTATCCTGTTTTTTTATTCATTTAATGGTTGATTTTTCCTTTCAATATGCGGGCATATGTTGTGTGTATTTTGTGATTTCATTTGACTTGTAATAACTGTGTGTCCACCTTGTTCCTGTCCAGAATAACTTTGCGTGTCAGGAAGTTGCTGCTGCTCATCCCGACTGACCCAGAGGTGCAGGACGCCCTTGATAACTTTGTGCCAAAAGAGTCCAGCGTCTGGAGTCACCAGGTACCTGAAAGCCACTCTTTTTTCTAGCTAGTTCATTACTATTTACTATTTAATAATAGTAGAGAATAAGTAAGTGTGACTGGTAGTTTAAGTGAAACGGAGTCAAAGTTGAACCTTTAACATTGTCCTCTAATCTAGCAGACCATAAATAATACTCTCTCTCTCTCTCTATCTCTCTCGCTCTCTCGCTCTCTCTTATATCAGAAAACTCTGTTCACACTGGGGTCTGGTTCTCAGGCCTCAAAGTCTCCGTCTCTGTCCAGTAAACAGCAGCACCAGCAGAGTGCAGCATCCATCCTGGAGTCTCTGTTCCGTTCCTCTGCCCCTGGCATGTCTACATTCAGAGTGCTCTATAACCTGGAGGTATAGAAATCATTTTTCTTGAGCCATAGCTGTAATTAGAAACCAACACTTGATGACTATCTAGATGATTGAAAGATTCATTTTCAGCCTTGTTTCTTATTTCGACTTGTACATCCCAGTTTCCTCATAAAAAAAAAATATTAAGCAGCACAACTGTTTTGAACATTAATAATAAGTGTCTTTTTTTTCTTGACCAGCAAATAAGCATATTAGAATGATTCGTAAAACATCATGTCACACTAAATGGACAGTTATGGCTGCTGGAAATTCAAATTCATTTTAAAATATATTAAAATATAAATGCATAGTAAAATACAAAGTTGCTTTTCCCAAATATCTATTTATATTTAGTGCTAGGAAATTAATACCGATGTAGATAAAATCCCACATTTTTGTAACAGGGTCTCAGAAGTTATAAAAATTAATTTTTAAATAAAACCATTTGTCGAGAGAACAATCATTTTGATGCTTTTTGTATATTCCCGCACCTGACCCCTGTCCTCCTTACAGGTGTTGAGCTCCAAGCTGATGCCCACATCTGACGATGAAATGGCCAAGACCAGTGTCAAATCTTTCTGTGAGAACTTCCTCAAAGCGGGAGGTCTCAGGTAGCCGTCTGTTTTCTGTCCGCTTTTACACTGCTCCTCATGTTGGTAATTCTGCAGTCGTAGTGGGGCTGTGTATTTTAATCATGAATTATATCAGTGGTGCATTCTCTGTCTCTCTCTTTCTGTCTCAGTCTGGTGGTTAACGTCATGCAGAGAGACTCCATCCCCTCTGAGGTGGACTACGAGACCAGACAAGGAGTCTACTCCATCTGCCTGCAGCTGGCCAGGTGCAGTCTCATTTATCAGTCTGGCGGTCTTCTCTTTCACTGTTTCTCTTTTTGTCCACTGGATTCAGCACTCCAAGTGATGAGCAGCATAATGATATTGCTTTAAAGACCATTGTGTTCTGTTTGGGTCATTTATTGACACGGATGAAAATTAAAAACTGTCTTTGATAACTTCCCATAGACCTTTTGCCATATTTCCATGGTTCATAAGAAATGTATTAATAATATTTCAGAATATAATAGGGGTGTCGAAATTAATCGACGCATCACAATGTGTACGTGAACAATCGATTATAGTCTATGATGTCATTCGCATACGCGAATGTCACACAAGTATAAAAAAATGCACTCTGTTTTTTTTTTTAATCGGAACTTGGTATTTTCTTTCTGTTTGTGTGTGTGTGCACTAGTGATAAATGTGGCAGGCTTCATTGCACAGAATATGCACTGTGAGACACATGCACATTTTACTTGACAGTGCTTCCACTCCCTGTTATTTTAGTAACACCAAAAAAGTGCATTCTGTTTTTGCTTCAAATTTCGAATTTAGATTAAAAACTATTCATGCTGCATGCACGCTGCATCTTTGTTTGGATCATGATTAAAATGCAGTGGTTGCTTCTAATTTTAAATGGAAAGAGCACAGACAAAGCATTAGTTTCGTAGACCTGAAAAGAGTTCTTTTATTTGTGTAACTTATTTTATTTGGGGATTGTTTTAAATTTTAATTTAGTTTTGTTATATTTCAGTTTCACATTGAAGCATCCTGGGATAGCCTAAAAGGACACATTTTCTTTCACCCTATAATGTCTTCTGATCTCATTTGGTTAAAAAAAATAATAATAATCGAATCGTGAAATCAAAATCGTGAATTATATCCCTAATTGTTTAATAATCGCAATCTAAATGAATTGTTCAATTAAACAAGGTTTTGACTTTAGCCATTGTTGAAGGACTCGCTCTTTGTCTCCCCCTGCAGGTTCCTGCTGGTAGGGCAGGCTATGCCTAGTGTGCTTGATGAGGAGTTGAGCAAGGAAGGTCTGGACACTCTGTCCTCTCGGCCGTTTCGTAACGCCGGTCGGCAGAGCGGCCGCCAGCTCTCCGTCTGTGGAACTCCAGAGAAGTCCTCCTACAGGCAGGTGTCCATGTCTGACAGATCCTCCATCAGAGTGGAAGAAATCATGCCAGCCGCCCGTGTCGCTATACAGGTGCGAGAGAGCTTCCCAGGCTTTACTAAATGATTCATCTCCGACCCTATCTGACTTTACTGGTTTGTCATTTCAGACAATGGAGGTGGGGGACTTCACATCCACAGTGACGTGTTTCATGAGGCTCACCTGGGCGGCAGCTGCAGGCCGATTGGACCTTGTTGGCAGCAGTCAGTCAATCAGAGAGACGACAAACTCGCTTCTCCCTTTTGGTGTCCGCAGCAGGGTCAGCAGCACAGGTGAGACTCTAAACAATACTATAGTCTGTCTTCTAGTCGGACTTATGCCTCTCTCTAAATGCATTTGCTCGTGTGTGTTGCAGGAAGTAACTGCAGCTCGGGTAGTGAGGGAGAGGCCACCACGTTGCAGGCTGGGATATGTGTCAAACAGCTGTGTGTGTCTATCAAAGACACTATTATTGCACGAGAAGCACTCTCTTTACTCGTCACTTGCCTTCAGCTACGCTGCCAACAGCTATGTAAGAAAATAAATACTAGGATGTGAAATAAAGTCAGCGAAAAATCCGAACACTTACACAATCTCTTTGTTTCCTGTTCTTTTTCTAGCTTCATTTTACACTCTGCCTTCAGTGAATGATTTCATCATTGATATTCTGCTGGGGTCGTCCAGTGGAGAGGTCAGTGAATGTGTTGTAGTCCTAACAAAATTCAACTCGTCTCTTAACTATGACTTCTGAGTCTAAAGATCTGAGCTCCTCTGTTCACAGATTCGACGTGTGGCGTGTGATCAGCTGTACACTCTCAGTCAGTCAGACACCTCTGCGTACCCTGACCTCCAGAAGCCCAACCTCTTCCTGCTGAAGGTGGTTCTGACAGCCCAACTTCCTCTCTGGTCCCCTACCAGCATCATGAGGGGTGTTAACCAAAGGTCCGACACACTAAACACATGATTTTTTTTGTCTCTTAGAAGACCATTTAGAAATCTTATTTCTCTTAAGTGTATAATGGCAAATGAGACCTAAATGATATTCTTACTGCAACAGGCCCACAAAGTAATTAAAACACTGTGTAGACTTGCTGTGAAATTCTGAATATCTACAAAGCTAAACTGATGATCATGTTTTTAGGTTGCTTTCACAATGCACAGAGTATTTTGACCTGCGTTGCCAACTACTGGATGACCTGACCAGTGAGTGTTCTGCCTTATTTACAAATTTAATTTATCGTATACAGGTGCTGGTCATATAATTAGAATATCATCAAAAAGTTGATTTATTTCACTAATTCCATTCAAAAAGTTAAACTTGTATATTATATTCATTCATTACACAAAGACTGATATTTTTCAAATGTTTATTTCTTTTAATTTTGATGATTATACTTGACAGCTAAGGAAAATCCCTTAGATTTTTTATAGGGTTAAGGTCAGGCGAGTTTGCTGCCCAATTAAGAACAGGGTTTTGTTTTGGCACTGTGTGCAGGTGCTAAATTTGTTGGAAAAAAATTAAATCTGCATATCCATAAATCTGGTCAGCAGCAGAAAGCATGAAGTGCTCTAAAACTTCCTGGTATATGGCTGCGTTGACCTTGGAGCTCAGAAAACACAGTGGACCAACAACAGCAGATGACATGGCACTGCAAACCATCACCGACTGTAGAAACATTACACCTGACCTCGAGCAATGTGGCTCTCCTCTCTTCCTCCAGACTCTGGAGACTCTTTCCAAAGGAAATGCAAGATTTACTTATATCAGAGAACATAACTTTGGTCCACTCAGCAGCAGTCCAGTCCTTTTTGTCTTTAGATGCTTCTGACGCTGTCTGTTGTTCAAGAGTGGCTTGGCACAAAGAAGGTGACAGCTGAAACCCATGTCTTGCATACGTCTGTGCGTAGTGGTTCTTGAATCACTGACTCCAGCTGCAGTCCAATCTTTGTGAATCTCCCGCACATTTTTTAATGGGTTTTGTTTCACAACCCTCTCCTGGGCTTGGTTATCCCTATTGCCACATCTTTTCCTTTCCTTTGCCTCTCTATTAATGTGCTTAGAGCTTTGTGAACTCTGTGAACAGCCAGCCTCTTTGCAATGACCTTTTGTGTTTTGCCCTCCTTGTGCAAGGTTTCAGTTGTCGTCTTTTGGACAACTGTCAAGTTAGCAGTCTTCCCCATGATTGTGTAGCCTATAGAACTAGACTGGGAGATCTTTAAAGGCCTTTGCAGGTGTTTTGAGTTAATTAACTGAATAAGCTGATTGAACTGATTAACTGATTAACTGTGTGGCACCAGGTGTCTTCAATATTGAACCTTTTCACAATATTCTAATTTTCTGGAGGTACTGAATTTGGGATTTTCCTTAGTTGTCAGTTATAATCATCAAAATTAAAAGAAATAAACATTTGAAATATATCAGTTTGTGTGTAATGAATGAATATAATATAAAAGTTTCACTTTTTGAATGGAATTAAATAAATGAACTTTTTATGATATTCTAATTATATGACCAGCACCTGTAAATGTCAGATTTCATGAATAAGATGCTTTGGTCTCCCAATATGTATTTTCTGATTATTAAAAGTTATCCCATAATTTTGATTATAGTAATTTAGACAATAGTAAGTTGTAGTTCATTGTAGTGAAATTTAATTGTAGTTATTAACTAACTCAGTTGCGAAAACATTTTTCCCCATATTTTTGTTTACTTGCAGCCCTGTTGTTTCCCTTAAAAAAAAAAAAAAAAAATATATATATATATATATATATATATATATATATATATATATATATATATACTTAAATATATAAATAATCACTTTATTTAAAACATTCTTTCTACAGCATGGCGGAAACAACAATGACCAAAATTAAGTTGGGACTTTTGTGAAATACAATAAAATCAAGTATCTATGATTTGTAAACTATGTTTAACTTTTATTTAATTTACAAAAGTACAAAGAAATGATTTCAAAAGTTTTCACTGACCAGTGTAATTATTGAACAAAACTAATTTTGTTTTTTGATGGCTGCAAAACATTCCAAAAACAGATGGGAAAGGGGCAAATTGGGAAAATTGTGTTATATATTTACAATTATTTACATTTTCAGTAAAAATAGTTTATTACTAGGAGAGACCAGTGACATAATGTTTTAACTATATTCTTGATTATGGTAACAGGGTTGCAAATATTGAAAATGAATGAAGCATCAAATAAAAAGCTTGATGATCAATATTTTTTTAGCGCAGCTAAACAATTTACTGAGCCAATTGGTCAATCCTGTTTTGTCCCTTCTATGTAAGTTAAAAATGAGAGTGTCACTTGCTTTAGTCCTGTGCAGTCCCTAAGAAAAGCTCAGCATCATATGTTTCATGTTCTCAGCATCAGAAATGGAGCAGCTTCAGATCGGTCCTGCGGCTATGCTGGAGGACGAGATCAGCTGGCTTGATAATTTCGAGCCCACTTGGACCAACGAGCTGGAGACCAGCGAGGCAGACAACATCCTACTGGCCGGACACCTGCGCCTCATTAAAACCCTGCTGTCCCTCTGCGGCAGTGAGAAAGAGCAGTTCGGTCAGCCACTTTTTCGGATAAATATGACAGCGTGACATGCATATGGAGCTCCAGCTGTGAATTAAACGGATCTTCTTGTTAATGTGCTGCAGGTCCTTCTCTGATCCAGCAGCTGTTGGACGACTTCCTTTTCAGAGCGTCTCGTATCATCCTGAACAGTGACAGCTCATCTAGCACTACAGCATCTATCCACGACTTCCACCCAAAGTAAGAGGAAATGCATACATTTAAACACATTGATAAGGGAGCTGCTTCAGCTATCTTTAGTAATTGTGTCTGTGTCTCAGGTGCAGTACGGTCAGCAGTCGTCTGGCGGCGTACGAGGTGCTGGTCATGTTGGCCGACAGCTCTCTTACTAACCTGCAGCTCATCACTAAAGAACTGCTGTCCATGCATCACCAATCTGACCCATCTCTCACCAAAGAGTTCGACGTGAGTACCTTCACCAGTCCTTAAATCTCCGCAAGAAGAACTTCTAACAGATGTTCTTGTGTTCATTCCTGTGTCACTGTGTGTGTGTGTGTATGTTGTCAGTATCTTCCTCCTGTAGACAGTCGCTCTGTGTCTGGGTTTGTTGGACTGAAGAACGGAGGTGCGACCTGTTATATGAATGCAGTGTTCCAGCAGCTTTACATGCAGCCTGGTTTGCCTGAGGTAAACGTTGCTCTTTTATCTCTAAAGTAAGTTTAGCAGAATTTCTCACCACTAGGTGATGCCCTAACCTTGAAGTAATAGGAGTGAAGTAGATAAGTATTAATTGCTGTATTGCTTTGTGTGTTTGTAAGACCTAGTTTGTTTTCAAATGTCTTTATATATATATATATATATATATATATATATATATATATATATATATATATATATATATATATATATATATATATATATATATATGTATATGTATGTATGTATATGTATGTATTTATGTATATATGTGAAAATTTATTTTTGGTTTAGTATATTTTCTTAAAAGCATTAGCACAAATTTTTCCTTCAACCTATGAAAGTGAAAAAGTGCAAGGAACGTAATATTTGCCAAGTATGGTAACCCATACTCTGAATTGGTGCTCTGCATTTAACCCATCCAAGTGCACACACACCGCAGTGAGAAGTGAACACACACTCGGAGCAGTGGGCAGCTATAGATCCAGCGCCCAGGGAGCAACTGGGGGTTCAGTGCCTTGCTCAAGGGCACTTCAGTCATGAGTATTGAGGGTGGAAGAGAGCCCTGTTCATTCACTCCCTCCACCTACAACTCCTGCCAGCACCGAGACTCAAACCTGCGACCTCGGGTTCCAACTCTCTTAACCATTAGGCCACAGCCACCTATGATGATGCATGTTACACGATTAAAAACTCTAAAATACTGCAGTGAATGAATCCTGATAATCAGAAGTCAGACCAGTGTTGAAAATATTGCAAGTTATTTTCATTCCTATTCTATTTAGTTTTATTTTCCCCTGTTCTTCCCTACATGTATAGTTTGTTTTTGTCTTTACTTTTACAAGGTCTCAAATATATATTTAATATTTTCATGTACACTGCCATTCAAAAGTTTTAGATTTTCTTTTAGATAACACTTTTATTCAGCAAGGACACGTTAAAAGTATCAAAAGCACAGAAAAGTCATTGATGTGTCAAAGTATTGTTGGTTTTAAATCAATTCTGTTCATGGCGTTCATCAAAAAATCATTAATAATAAAAACAAGTAATAGTTTCCACAAAAATATTAAGCAGGAAACCCTTTTCAGCATTGATAATAATAAAAACAAATTGTGTGGTAGTATATTACTGACATTAGACTATTATACTAATATTTTAACCTATTTATTTGATTATTTTTTATTTAATTCAGTTTTTAAGATGTTTGTCTTTTATAATAGGTTTCGGTAACAATTTTAACCTTGTGTGTGTTGTAGGCTGTCTTGTCAATTGAAGATGACATTGAAAACCCAGAGGAGAGTGTGTTCTGTCAGGTACAGTCTCTGTTTGGTCACCTGATGGAGAGCAAGCTACAGTACTACATACCTGAAAACTTCTGGAAGGTGAGATCCACTGTTATGATATCTCTAGAACTATTGAAATGCACACAGTGAACTAAATTTGGAATAAATGCTGCCAAATGTATAAAATACTAAAGAAAGATTTCTGATGTCAGGCGAGAAACATGTTTAAAAACAGCATTTATTTTATCTGTGGTTTATCAGATTCCCCAGAGAATTTAAGGAAAAATATATTTAATTTAGATGCTTATATGAAAGTCATGAATATTTAAAATGCACTCTATTGTGGTATTTTATATATATACATATATATATATATATATATACATATATATGTCTATACAGTTTTTAAGTTTTAGTTACTTTAGTACTATTTTAGTACAGTTTAAACAAATGGGAAATAATGGCTTTTTATGTTATATTTTTGTTTTTTTATATTATTTTATATGAATATTTGATTTTATGTAAGTTAATATTTATTTATTATTAATGCAAATGAAGTACTTTGTTGTTCTTATCACTTGGTTGGTCTTGATGCAGATATTTAAGATGTGGAATAAAGAGTTATATGTGCGAGAACAGCAGGACGCTTATGAGTTCTTCACCAGTCTGGTGGATCAGCTTGATGAACATCTAAAGGTACAGCTCACCTGAAGTCCCTTGCGTACTCAAGTGCTCATACACAGTCTGAAGTGTGTCTTCAATTCACCTCATTTTTACCCTTATAGAAAATCGGTCGAGAGCAGATCTTCAAGAACACATTCCAGGGCATTTTCTCCGATCAGAAGATATGCAAAGATTGCCCACACAGGTAAGCCTTAAAGGATCAGCTCAGTGTTTACCCACTCAGATATCATTCCCAACCCGTGACTTCTTGAGTTTGTTTTCGGGTTTGCTCTGTAGGTATGAGCGTGAGGAGACGTTCATGGCTCTGAACTTGGGGGTGACATCCTGTCAAAGTCTGGAGATCTCTCTGGATCAGTTTGTCAGAGGAGAGGTCCTGGATGGCAGCAATGCTTATTACTGCGAGAAATGTAAAGAGAAGGTACAGTCTGATGTGTTTTCATTCATAAAGAACTGAAGGGGACATACAGCTGTACTTTGTGCTCACACATTCTGTGTTGCAGCGGACCACTGTGAAGCGGACCTGTATAAAGTCTCTGCCCAGCGTGCTGGTCATCCACCTCATGCGATTTGGCTTTGACTGGGAAAGTGGCCGCTCCATCAAATACGATGAGCAGATCAGAGTAAGATTATATGCAGCGTCACCTCTTCTTAGGTTCACTTGTTATGCAGTGTTGGCCTGCACCTAAAAACTTACCAAAAATCTTACTTTTGATCAATTTAATGTATCCTTGCTCATTTAAAAGTAATATCTTACCAACCTTAAACTTTTGAATAGTAATATATAATTGATTTGCATATACTTCAGTAATTGGTGTTCCCTTTTAGTTCCCCTGGGTGCTGAACATGGAGCCGTACACGGTGTCAGGAATGGCCCGTCAGGATTCAAGTGCAGATCATGGGGAGAACGTGAGAGGGGGCGAGGCTGGATCTGGGGGATCGCCTCGGAAGAAGGTCACCATCTCTGAGAACTACGAACTGGTGGGAGTGGTGGTCCACAGCGGACAGGCCCACGCAGGACACTATTACTCATTCATTAAAGACCGGCGGTGAGATGGCAAGAGAGAGTATCTGTTAACGTGTTTGTGGGGTTTTCTGGGTGGTTGCTAGGTGTTTACTTGTTGTTCCTAGTTAATGAATACAGTTTGATGACTTGGAAGATGGTAGCACACCTCTTCTTATCAGGCCTTACAAGTTACACCAAAGTTACACCAAACTGGGATTTGAGTAGTATCTAGGGACCTGCATCTAGTTTAGTTATGAAACTCTAGGCTGATAGATCCTTTAAATGCAGTCTGCTGCTTATCACATACCGTATTTTCCGGACTGTAAGTCACAATTTTTTTCATAGTTTGGCTAGTCCTGCGACTTATTTGTACAAATTAATTTGACATGAACAAAGAGAAATTAACTAAGAGAAATTAACCAAGCCGCCAGAGGGCGCTCTATGCTGCTAAATGCTACTGTAGTCTACACTGTGCAGCATATAGCGCCCTCTCGCAGCTGTAGACGGTAATGTTTTCTCTTGGTTGTTGGTTCTAAATAAATGCGACTTATAGTCCAGTGCGACTTATATATGTTTTTTTCCTCATCATGACGTATTTTTGGACTGATGTGACTTATACTCAGGTGCGACTTATAGTCCGAAAAATACAGTAATTAATGCATGACACAAGCTGATTGGCCGCTGCTGCTTCAAAACCCGCTGAAACCCTTCAAATCCCCAGCTCCACCTGTCTAGACCTGCTATGGGATTTATTTCTCTTTATGCTTGCAGCATAAAGTCCATATATTTCTCGGCAGCAGCAGGAGCATGTGGCAGATATAATCCACCAAGACCATACACACTAACATCGTCATATCCATTAAAGGGATACTCCACCCCAAAATGAAAATTTTGTCATTTATCACTTACCCCCATGTTATTCCAAACCTGTTAAAGCTCCGTTCATCTTCGGAACACAATTTAAGATATTTATGGATGTAAAATATTCATTTTTGGGTGGAGTATCCCTTATCATGCTAAAACGAGTCCATACCTATACCTGTGGGTGTCCCTGTTGGACAGTGTTATGTTATAACAACGATTGAGTTTTATACTTTTAATGTTGTATTTACTAGTAATGTTTACGTTGTTTCATTTTTGTAATATCGATTATTTCTCACCCACACACTTCAGCAAACGTATAATATCTGAAACATGTTTCTGGGAGTTCTTTTGCCCCTCTGTGTGTGTGTATGAATGTATGACTATTTATAGGTCTCTGGGGGGGACATGCTTCTGTTTTAGGCAAGAGTGTTTTTATGAGAGCTTTAAACTGTCCCAGATGCTTGCCAGCATGATGGTGCTTTAAACTGGTGCATTTTTGAGGGAATGAAGGAACGTTTAGGTGACCAAGCAGAGCTAAGCAATGTCTGCAATGTCAATGCTTTATTTTCTTTTAGGGGTAGTTCACGAGGACGCTGGTATAAGTTTAATGACAATGTTGTGGAAGAGTTTGACATGAACGATGAGACTCTGGAGTACGAGTGTTTTGGAGGAGAGTACAGACCCAGAGTTTATGACCAATGTAAGTTATTAATATTTCTTTAAATGCTTATCAATTATATGTCAAGTGCACCAGTGTTTTCATCTTAACTTAGTCTTACATGGATTAAATTTCATGTTTATATGATATTAAAATTTTGTCACTGTATTCACATGCTATAGCTAACCCTTACCCGGATGTGCGGCGGAGATACTGGAACGCCTATATGCTGTTCTACCAGCGCATCAGTGACCAGAACTCGCCCGTTGTGCCCAAAAAGAGTCGAGTCAGCATCATGAGACAGGAGGCAGAGGATCTCTCATTGTGAGTTAGCGTTTTTCTTCCCGCATAAACGAGTAAACGTGGATAAACTTATTCATGTTCATAATCCCTCACCTCAGGTCAGCCCCGTCATCTCCGGAGATCTCACCCCAATCCTCCCCACGGCCACCCAGGGCCAACAATGACCGCCTCACCCTGCTCACACGCTTGGTCAAGAAAGGAGAGAAGAAGGGTCTGTTTGTGGAAAAGATGCCTGCTAGGATCTATCAGGTAGCGATTTTAAGGCCTTTACATGAATTGCATTTCTAATGTGACCTAAAAGAAATGTCCAGGTCTGACAACATCATACTATACAGTAACTCTAGTTATATTATTCATAGTATTTAAGACATTGTGTTGATTTCTCAAAGTTCTAACAAATTAATTTTTGGGATATGCAGATGGTGAGAGACGAAAATCTGAAGTTCATGAAGAACAGAGACGTTTACAACAGTGATTACTTCAACTTCACACTGTCTCTGGCTTCTGTCAACGCGGTAAGCTCTAGGCATTCAGCCTCTTTTATAAGTGCGCTATATCACCTGTACTCAAATTTCAGCTTTATACTGTTTTTCAGACAAAGTTAAAGCATCCATCATATCAGGCCATGGCCAGAACCAGCCTGCAGCTGGCCGTCCAGTTCCTCTTCCACACGTACCTGCGTACCAAAAAGAAACTCAGGTGGGATGATGCTTTTGTTTACAGTCCTTAAAACTCAAGGCCTGTTCTCACAACGTTATTATTGTTAAACCATTACAAAGACAAGAACTATTTATTAATTAGAATTGATCCTTTAATAGAAACTTCATTTGTAATGCACTGTGAAATTGCATAAAATATGAGCAAAAACTTGATAATGAAAATAAAAAAAAGTTTAAACAATAAAAATGATCATTTTTTTCAGTCAGTATCTCATTAATCAAGTCTCCTATTTGTGTTTTTTATCAGTTTATTTAATCAGTGTTGAAACTCTGTCTTTTCTTCTCAGGGTGGACACAGAGGAGTGGATCGCTACCGTGGAGGTTTTGTTGTCCAAGAGTAGCGAGGCGTGTCAGTGGATGGTCCAGTACCTGGTGGCACCTGAAGGACGGGAGATCATCAAGTGAGCATCAAATCCAACCCTCTATGCACATTATTGCCAATACAATTGTCACTGGTATAGTAAATGTTAAAACTAACTAGACTATTGGCACACAGACATGAAACACACATATCTTCATACAGCTTTAAATCTATTAAGGGCAGGCAATATACCTGTAGACACAATCAACTGGGTAGCTCTTAAAGTGACAGTAGTCTAATATTCCTGCTGTCTGTCTTTCATATTAATCAAACAACAGAAGAGAGAAAATCTCTCACTGCTCTTGACTGCATCACTTTTGTAACTTTAATAGGCAAGGCATGCTTATTCACAACAATAAAACAAGGAATTTGAAAACTCTGAAAATGGTTTAAAGATTGATTGATTTAAAAGGTTTAAAATGAATTTGAAACAGTTAAGAATAGAAAATTATTATATATAAAATATAGTTCAATCAGTTCGGACAATGCTCATCTAATAAATGTACAGCTAAACAGATGAGTTTTACGGATGACGGCAGCATAATAACTAAAGCAGACTCCCCTTGTTTTGTGTGAACCCTTGGTATTTCTAACTGACTCGATCCTAATTATCTGAGTGCTCTGTTAGGTTTATATTCAGTGAACATATCTGCTATATATTACAGTCTTGGGTCATTGAGTGATTTATAAACGAGTAAGAGTACTTTAAAATCACTCCTAAATGTAACTGGAAGCCAGTGTAAGGACCTGAGGACTACGCTCAGATTTTCTGCTTCCAGTCAGAATCCTGGCAGCAGTGTTCTGGATGAGCTGCAGTTGTCTAATAGTTGTCTTGGGAAGGCTGGTGAGGAGTCCATTACAATAGTCCACCCTGCTGGTTATAAAGACATCATCTTCATACAAGTTTCTCTGTGTGGTCATAACTGTATGGCAGAAAATCATTAGGATATGTGGAGTACAGCAACAGCTGCTTTATGTCAACCTGAAGTATGGGCCAGTACAGGGATGTTAATGTGTAGAGCATGTAAGCGTGATCTAGCATGACTAGTGGTACTCCGGATTGGGGGTAAGTGAGGTAATTGTGCCCTGCTATATAGTTGTCTGGTTCGTATTGAATGTTGGCACTACCCCGATTATCATGAAACACCTCTGCAGAAGCCAGGGAATGTTCCCGATGGTTTTACGATCCAACTCTGACACACTTCCAACAAAAAATAGTTTCCCTTATCAGGAGAGACCTGGAGCCATAATTTCATAAAAACTTTTCGCCCTGGATAGAACTGGCTCTGCAGGGAACGTTTCCACAGACCTCCCAACCAGCTCAGATACGCCAACATCCAGCATCTCCTACCAAATGTTCATACAAAAACTGGTTTAAAGTCAACTGAATTATCATTGTTAATGGGTGAACATGATTTTCTCTCCCTGTAGGATCTGTCTGTTGGAATGCAGTGTGCGGGAGGTCCGTGTCGTGGTGGCCACCATCCTGGAGAAGACACTGGAGAGCGCTTTGTACTTCCAGGACACTGGGTTGGACAGTCTTTTGGACATGCTGCTCTCTTTATTGGATAAGGACATCCCGGATAACTGCAAGAACTGCTCTCAGTACTTCAGCCTCTTCAGTAACTTTGCTCAAAGGGTGAGAACAATGATGTCATTAAGAAAATAGATCGTAAGCTCCAAAAAAACAAACAAGTACCATAAAAGTGGCCCGTACAACTGATATTCTGTCTTCTGAAGCCACACATAGGAACCTATGGAACAGTTATTCACTGATGATTTGTTTTAGGGCTGTGGGCCGTGTCAGTTGCTGCTAAAACATTCTGCTTGTCGTCGGATGCTTGTCTTCCTTCTGGGACCCAACCGGCAAAACAACCAGGTACTGCAGTGTTCTATGGCTTTTGAATATTGGGGTTTGGGGTTACTGCTTGCTTAAAGAGATCCCAGTCCCAGTGGGATCTCCATTTACTCACCCTCATGTCCTTCCAAACCTTCCAGTTTGTCTGTGGAACACTATAAAAGATATTTTGCAGGACGTTGGTAACCAATAGTTTTCGTTCCTTGGACTTCCATTGTATGGACAGTCAATGGGAACCAAGACTGCTACCAACATTCTTCAAAATATCTTCTTAAGTCAGTCATGCAGGTTTGGAATCACATGAGAGTGTGTAAATGATAACAGAACTTAAATTTGTGTGTGAACTGTCCCTTTAGGTGCACATGTTGACTTACACTGTTTAATGTTCTGCTGGTTTTGTGTTTCAGCACCGGCGCTGGAGTTCGGCACAGGCTCGAGAGTTCCTGCATCTTCACAACACTCTGGCCCTGATCGTGCTGCAAACAGACCTCACGTCTCAGAGGACAGAGGGTAAGAACACACGATCTGAACACACGCCAAAGTTATTATCATTAATGAAAACTATTATGAGGGCATAGAAACAATGACAAAACAAATGAAATTGCAGTTTGCAGAGATCAAACAGAACAATGACAACAATGAGAAGAAAAGTTCATACTTTTTAATACATTTTATAATTGATATAGGGTTTTTTTTTTTTTTTTGTGAAAGAAATTTATACTTTTATTCAGAAAGGATTTATTAATTTTATCTAAAGTGAAACATTTAGAATGTTACAAAGATTTATATTTCAAATGAATGCTGCTCTTTTGAACTTTATTTTCATAAAAGAATCCTGAAACTGAGCGAAAATATTAAGCAGCGCATTTGTTTTCAGTATTGGTAATAAGCAGGAATGTTTCCTGAGCAGCAAATCAGCATATTAGAATAACTTCTGAAGGATCATGTGACACACATAATGAAAGTTGTTTTAAATTCTAATAATATTTCACATTATTGTTTCTACAGTATTCTTTGGTCAACTCTTACTGACCCCAAATATTTGAATGGTAGTTTTTACATATATATATATATATATATATATATATATATATATATATATATATATATATATATATATATATATATATATATATATATATATATATAGTTAATTTATAATTAACAAAGTTGAATAAAGCATTCATTGCTTTTCATAGTGCAGTCTTCTGTATGTTTAGGTATGAATGGGTGAAGTAAGGGTGATATGTGAATACTGTTGTGGTGTGTTCAGCTCAAGGAGTGTTCAAGCACGCTTCCTCGGGACTGGTGGCTCCATCTTCACCCCTCCTGCCTCTACATCAAGACATCAACATGCTGCTCTTCAAAGCGGAAGGACAGGCGTATCTCATGGAGGTAATGCTACCTCTTATTCTCTCTCTGCTGTCTCTGTCTGTCTGTATTGCACACTACTGACTGAGTCCCGTGTCTTTCAGGTGATGTTTGCCATGCGTGAGTTGTCCGGCCCATTGTCGTTTCTCATAGAGATGATCACATATTGCTCATTCTGTAATGAACCTTTCTCACTGGGAGTCCTACACTTACTCAAGGTTGGTACCTTTTGGTTGTGTAACATTTGTATGTATATTGTGTAAAGTGAAAATATTTCCACAATGCCAATATTCAACCCAAATTATCTCAGCAGAAAAATAGTTGTTGAGCTGATCCCTGCCTGCGTTTGTGTAAAAATAAACTTACAACGATGTTTCTTATGACATGTTCATGTGACTTGTAGAACCATCTGGAAACGGCTCCTCCTCACGAACTGAAGAATGTTTTTCAGATGCTCCTAGAGATCCTGGTGAGTGATGGCCATGTGCTGTCTTGAAAACAGTTTATTGTTATAGTTTATATGGTTTAAAATCATGTAACGCCACTGTTCCTTTGACCTGTCAGATGATAGAGGACCCTCTGCAGTCTCAGAGGCTTAAATATGCATTTGAATCTGAAAAGGGTCTTTTGGGTAAGAACTATATAATTTGGTTCCATCAGTGTAAGTGTGTAAGATTCAGTTAACTTGTGATTATATTTGATTCTCGTTCTTTCACAGCTCTGATGCATCAGAGCAACAATGTGGACAGCAGTCGCTGCTATCAATGTGTGAAGTTCCTGGTCACGCTGGCACAGAAGTGAGTGTAGAGCACTGGGATCAATTTAGGAGTATTCACTCAGTATGGGTGTTAACATAGATGGATTTAATTGTATGTAATAGTATTGTTTTTCAGACATATACAATATAATAGGACCATTTTGGTTATCAGACAATATTTTTAATATATTAAAGGTACAGGTTGTAGGACCTGCCACTAGAGGGCGCACTACCAAAACAATAACAATCGTGTGGTTTGATGACGCTAAGGAGGAGCGTGGAATGATGGAATTTGTTGTCTTCTACCCAACAATAAAGCAAATACAGTTTGACAGTAAATTATCAAATTAATTGATTACTGTTTAGTCAGATGATATGAAAAACGATTACCACTTGTTCAATAAATATATAAACTCGTGTACATTAAAACAAAATAACTGGGCGTACATAGCAAACGCGAGTTCAACGATTTGCGCGAGTAGATTACATACAAAGTCAATGCAAAGACGTGATCAGACTATGGATCAGACGTGTCCTCGAGTGGGTCTAGAGATGCAATGCCCTGCGTATGGCGTGTATACCCCATAATACTAATCTTGTTGATCTTTATAATAGCATACGTTTTCTGTAAAGATACGAATCAAAACAACTCACCTGTCGAGTAAAACACAAGCGAGATCGGCATCTCTTTCTAGTTGAAGTTTGTCACGAAGCTCTCTCCATCTAGAAAATGCAACACCGATATTGATCCTCGCTCTTTCTCTCCTCTTGTCCCGAACTCTTCTTGGGTCGTTTGGTTGGCCCGTACACTTACATTTACATGCACTGCCCCGTGTCACTGTTTGGAATGGGAATTTTCTCATCATTTACAAGTAGTTGAAAACATTAGAGATATTGTTAGTAATCAGCTGAACAAAATATAAAGCATTAGTCTAGGGGATTTTGGATATTTTACTGCAAATATCTTACAAATTGTAGCTTTAACTCGTATCTGTCGATATTGGATATTTAAAATGTTCATGCTAATTTCCTCAAATTTGACATTTACCTTTGCTGTCATCAAACACTCACTTTTGAATTTAACATATTAAAAGTTTTAAATTAATAACACTATTAAATGTAATCTATAGCAAATCTCAAAACAGGTGTTGATTTTTTTTATGCTTTCGTAATCGTCAAATTCCCTCAATTCCACTTAAAGAAAAACATTTTCATGTACAGTAGAAAAGATTGGTAACTTTAGTACTGTTTAGTAGTATATTGCTATTTGAAATCGGAATAAATCATGTCTAATATTTTCTTCTTCCAATATCCGTGTTTCTGGCAGAAGTGATGTTAAATGTAAACATTGTGTTTCTGTTATAGATGTTCTCCAGCTAAGGACTATTTTAAAGAGCTCTCAGGACACTGGAGTTGGGCAGTGCAGTGGCTTCAGAAGAAGGCAAGAGACCACAGATGACACACACACACACACACACACACACACACACATGTCTGGTCAGCTATCCTTGTGGGGACTCTCCATAGGTGTAATGGTTTTTATACTGTACAGACCGTATTTTCTATCGCCCTGCACCAACCCTACCCCTAAACCTAACCCTCACAGGAAACTTTCTGCATTTTTAGATTTTCAAGAAACTTCATTCTGTGTAATTTATTAGCTTGTTTACCCGTGGGGACCTCAATTTAGGTCCCCACCGTGACACGAGTCCCCATGAGTCTGTGTGTATTCAGGTTTAAGTCCCCACCAGAATAGAAAAACAAGTACACACACACACACACACAATAACATCCATTGTTCAATTCCCCTGCTCTCCTGTTTCAGATGTCTGAGCACTACTGGACGCCTCAGAGTAATGTATCGAACGAGACGTCCACAGCTAAAACCTTCCAGCGCACCATCTCAGCACAGGTACTGCACTCACAATTCTTCACATGGTATTATTCTTTACATTATGTATTTGTCAAACTTGAAATTTCAACGTTACAATTCAAAGTTGAACACTTTTGCGAATCATTTTTCTTTTAGTTTTTAGTTAACAACACTTTTAGGGAAAAAGGCCATTTTGAATGCCCAAACAAATGCTAATTTAAACGAATTTCAAAGTTTAAGCCAAGTACAGTTACATTTCTGCTAATTACAATGATTTTAAGCTTGTATTTTGTCTTAAAACGGTACAAGATGTATATCTTTAAATAAAGGGTTTACCTAGAGCTAGCTTCCCATTTTATGAGTCATTAGGAGGGCATGTGAACTGCGGAGTGAAGTTTAGTGGATGCTGGTTTTTGTGTTTAGGACACTTTAGCTTATGCGACAGCTTTACTGAACGAGAAGGAGCAGTCCGGCAGCAGTAATGGATCAGATGGCAGCCCAGCCAATGAGAACTCAGACAGAAGCCTCAGACAGGTACAGCTCTGTCTGTCGTTAATTCAGCAGTCCATTATCAGTTACATTACTTGATCAAATACACTAGTGTTTAATAAAGAATTACATTTACTCTTTTACCATTTCCACCTCTCTTTCTCTCAGGGATCTGAATCTCCCATGATGTTGGGCGATTCTCGAAGTGATCTAGAAGATGTGGATCCATAACGCAAAAACTAAATTGTTTTTGCGCAACAAAACAACACAAAAAAAGTTTCCCTCCGACAGAGAGATGTTGTGGCTCTAAAAAGACAATCAGAAAACTGCATTTGATCTTCTAAGGACTGGAAATGAAGTAGCAATCAAAGGGCCAGTCGGAGTGTTCGCTCTTCGGGCTGCCTCGTCCGAAACGTGAACAGTGGCGAATATGGGGTTGGGTTTTTTGTTTTTTTTGGGGGGGCGGGGTTAAAACCTGGCTAGATTAAATTAGAGTTCAGGTCTTGCAAGTTATTTCTACATTTCGTCTGGTTTGATGAGTTCTGTCAGACCAGTGGGACTTAATAAAAACGAAGGCGTTCGTTTCCTTGACGTTTTTATGCCGAACTACTACTACGATGCCAGACGGGGTGTTTTAAAAGCAGTCAGCGTATATTTGCCGATGTAATTAAGTAGATACTATTCATGAGAAATGTAAAGATGTGTTCCATAAGTGTAATTTCAAATGTAAAATAATATTTTTAAGAATCCTTTACTGATTTTCTTTATTTTTTTGTGGATCTGTTTGAGAGGTGCCTCCAGATTTATTCGAAAAAAAGAAGAACTTGCCAAGTCTCGGAGAGTTAAATAATCACACCGTTTTTTTTTGTTTGTTTTTTTTTTCTTGCTGGTATTTTTTAAAGCACTTTATATTTGTATTCAGTTTGTGAGAAATTCATCAAGTGGAGACAATAACGGACGTCCCTCGCTGATCTCTGTCCATTGAGTTACTTGGATAGGAACGGCATTCAGCAAAAGACACAAGCTTTTTACGCAAGTGCTAGACAGAAATATAATGGTGGACATTGAGGACGGACCTTATGGCGGAAGACAAATTGCATCAGCAGATGCGCCCGGAGACACATATGCAACACACAGAGACGCTACTGTCCAACTAGCTTTTCTTCTTCCTGAAAGACAATGAGTGCTACAATCAGCAGAGTTTGTCATTGGAAAACTGTCTCATTTCTTTCTGTTCATCTGTTTTGATGTTGTCTCGTGCTGCTTTTGTATGAAGATCTAGGGACGTGAAGACACTTTTCAGGGTTTATTTTGCCAAATTTTCCTTTTTTTGTTTGTTTATCTGCATCTTTTCCATTCAGTCTGCCTTACGCAATGCAAATCGGATGACAAGGCGAGGATGGGGCGGGAAGGGGGCGACGTGGGAGGGGAATGAGAAAGACGTAGGTTGTTGGAGGGACAGGAAAGTTCTCACAGAGTAGTACAGTGCCTTTACTCAAATCCTCCCCTACGCCGCTCACATCCTCCTCGCCTTGAGACAAACCAGTGGACACGTCATGCTACACAAATGCCTGAACCCACTCGACATCACGATAACAACGCGCACACAAATACTCGGATGGCTCGGCCGCGCTCAACTCAAGAGTGCCATTTGAGGACTCAGGCGGCATCTCATGCGTCACGGTCCCTTGTTTGAGCCGAGCCTGTGATGTCCTGCGGAGTGATTTAGCTGCCGTTTGCTGCTCATTTTGTATTTAGACTAGAACACTTAGCGACATTGCTTCAATGTTTACAGCGGAAGGACCTCAATGCCACCTCACACAAATGTTAGTGCTGCTTTTTACCTCACAGTCACCTGCTCTTTGCAACTTTCACGCGCTTCTGTGCATGTTTGTACCAGTGAGAGACTTTATTGCTGGAAAAGAATTGCGTAAACTGGCCGTAACCACTGAGAGGAGCTGGTTTATAGAATAAATCTTAAACCTAGTCTAAGTGGATTTGCTGGACTTCGCTGGTTTATGCTGGTGTCTCTGCCCAGCTGTTTGTTGTGTTTAGGTGGTTTAGCGTCCAAAATCATTTAATACCAGCCAACAGACCAGCCTGATCAGGCTGGAAGAGCAACTAAGTGAAGCAAACCAACTTAGACTGGTTTAAGATAACGGAGCCAGTCTGGTTGCTTAGCTGGTTTTAGGGGAGTTTTGGGAACATAAACTCAAGATTGCTTAGACAGGGAGACCAGATAAAACCAACGCACTGTTTTAAACAGGTTTAACATGTTTTTTCAAAAGCGCCAGCCTGGTTTTCTGGTTTTACAGTGGTTTGGGTGGGGCACTTACACTTAAGATTGCCCTGAGTAGGAGACCGGTCAAACCAGCACGTCATCTTGAGCTTGTTTAACATGCTTTTTGTTGTTGTAATTGTTTTCCATGGCTAATCTGGTTTGTTGGTTGTAGAATGGTTTGGGGTACTTAAATTCAAAATTGGTCAGGCTGGAAGACCTGATGAAACTAGCAGACCATCTTAAATTGGTTCAACATGTTTTTTTAATTTATTTTTTTCCAACATGGTCAGCCCGAAGGCCTGGTAAAACCAGCAAACCTGTTAAGGCTGGTTTAAGCAGTCTTTTTCAGTATGCTTTTTGACTTTTCGTCTCTTTCTCTTGGTTTTGGCCTCTAATAGTCAACAAAACACTGCAGTACTCACAACTGCCTTCATGCTTTGAATCAGTAAATGGTTCACTGCTAATTCACTGTAGCCGATGTGTTAAGTGTTTGGGACGATTAGTTAGGTTTTAGGATGACCAGAGGATTATTTTGAAACGTTTCAGGACTGAAGGCACATGGTTCAGTTGCAATGGAATTCATCAATTCAGTGCCTAAACATAAGGCATCTTTCTTATTTTGCTGAAATATGCACATTTGCAAAGTTATCACACTAATTTCAGCTTAACTGCCTGCTAAGGTTTTCAGTAAAAGAGCGTGTAAGATATGGTGGGGTTACAGTTTATAACCATTGCTGTAGTCTTCTTAGAAATATGGTTTACTTGAGTGAACAGGGTGTTAAAACTATCTAAAAATCTGATCCTCCACCCTCCAATCCATCTTTTTTCATCTTTCCTACACCGGTAGATGCTGTACCAACTGCTCGGTAGATCTGTGATTTTTATGCTGTGTGTCAGGACAGGGTTGAAGATGCTTGAAGTGTTTTTAATAACTGGTGATTCTTTGATTCATTTCTGCAGCGTGTATGATGTGTAAAGGAATCTGTTAATGCATGTTAAAACCACATTTTAATTTGTACTTCAGAGTTTGACGAAACCATTTGATATAAAAAGAAAACTGGAATGCACAACTTTTCAGACTGTGTGATTTTGTATGTCTGAAGTAGACCATTACATGAAGTTGTCAAAGTCTGCATAATAAAAATATAAATTTATAAAAATAATTACACTTTTATACACTGTGCACATGCATAACAGGGGTTAATGCTCTTGCCAGAAATAGTGAAAATATACCTCTGTTTCAATTCAGAATATGTGTTAAAAAAAACGCATTTTGTAGGATTTATTTTTTTTAATTTGCCCATGATATTACAATAATTATTACATAATTTTTTTATTAGTTATGTAACCTGCTTTATTGGTGTAAATAATGCAAGAATCAAGTGCTGTCAAAAGTACAGGTAAACCTTTACTGAGGCAGCGATGACGTTGTCATTCGGTGTCATATGACGTGTTACAGCTGTTTGTAAACGATCTGATTATGCAAATCATATGCCAGAGCCTTTGGCATAATGCTTGATTAATGTATCTGCTTTTTAACAGAGACTGAATGTTTACACCTGAGTGTGTGTGTGTTAGGTTTTGCATACTGTAGGAATCAAATTGCAGAAATGAAGTTTTATTCTTTTATTATATAAATGAGGTAGGTAGGTAGGTAGGTATTTTAAATTTATTTATTTAAAGTGATCTGCCTCATTCATAAAATATATCCGTATGAGTGTGTAAAAATGCTAAAAGTTTGGTGAAGTTCATATTTAGGGTAAGAGGATAGAAAATACCAGTAGCTCAGTACATTCAGTAAGCAGAATTCAATTGATATGGCATTGAGTCAAAAACTACATTCAGTCAAAGGTACTTAACTTTTTAAAATTGGAAGAACACAAATAACCTTTGTGAAACAGAAAGGTTCTTCAGATGTTAAAGAATCTTTATGAAACCAGTTAGACAAAAAAGGATCTTTTATCTGTGGCATCGTGAAGCACGGTTATTTTTCATAATCTAAATAAACAGAACATGTAAATTTGTTCAATAAGTTTTCTAAAATTCTAGATGCATTTATATTTTAGTTCTATAAACTTGAGCGAATCTACAGTATAGTCCTTTTGTCTTCATAATTTGTCAGAGTGTTAGAAAGATTGTAAAAGCTCTATAGTGGAAAAAGTATCAAAACATATTTGTTAAATTGGATAACTCTAAAAATACAGATTGTTCGCTGACAGCAGTAACTTACTGTATAAAGCATAAAACAGAGCTGAGTGCATGACAGGGAGGATGACACAAGTAGATAACACAAATGAAACAACAGCAAAGACATAAACAAATGTATTGTACAAAGCAGTTGACTCCTTTTTGGCACAAATGGAACCCTTAAAATGGAAAGTCCCCACCCTGACAGAAAAACAAATGAGTGTGAGCATTTATATCATTTGTGGCCAAGATTTATAGTATTGCAACATGCATTTTCCCATGATTTACAATATCTACAACTCACTCAACAATTAATCACTTTACACATTAAACTAATAGAATTTTTCAAATAATACATTTAAATAGTCTATAAACCTATAAACTATAATTATAATTATTGTGCTGTCTCAGATGTAAAGGAATAGAGCACCACAAACACATATAAAAACTTCACACCGGGCTCTTTCAGTGTCCTCTGGGCTGCATGGTGACATGAGGCAAGGTCACAAGTATTTCATCACCTAATGCTTAAACTTTCCCAGCTTCGTTTCCCTGATGGTTGAACAATTCTATTATCATGCTGTTGACAAAGTCATGGCCAGACATTGTGACATTCACACACTTACTGTATCAGCCTAATGTAAAACGTGATGGCACAGGAATTACATTAATAGCTGTTTTGTTGTTTTACAAGTTATTTAAAATATGTACGACTACATGTCAAATCTTTTATGTCAGATGTAGAGGGTGATTTGGCCATTAGGATCAGCAGTAGTTATTCACTCTCCAGCTCAGATGTGTAGAAACAGGAGTCCTCCACTTTCCCATAGTACATGTCTCTGCTGGGGTCTGGTCGTGGAGATCTTCTGTCCATCGGTGGAGAGCTGGAGCAGGCCAGAACACTGGGAGAGCTTCGACATGTGTGGAGGACGGTGACATGGTCACCAGGTTTCTTCTCCGTGTGGCGTTTTGGATCTGCTGATATTTCTACTTCATCATCGCTGAACCCAGCCAGGGGAGCTCTTATTAATTTCGTTGGACTGTGACAGGAAATAAATGTGAGATTTATACAGCAGGTCTATTTCAATGTGGGTGGCAAAAAGCTGTGCATGCCACCCCAGAATTATCACAGAATAAAATATAAATGGAAGCAGTGTTTCTTGTGCTACTTTTCAACCGCGGCGATGACAGAGTAACGCAAAATAATAGAAAACTAAATAAAAAAAACACGTCTTTTGAGGTTGCACGCGCACGCAGCGTTCTAGTGTAGTCGGCTTCATCAACAAATGCCTCTTATGGACTCACTTTGTGAGTCAGAAACACAAAGCACGGCCCAGTTCAAAAACAAATTGTTTTTACATTTGTTCTTGAAATCCGATAAATACTGCTTTTCAGCTAACTCAGAAGTCCTCAAAGAAATCTTATCCCGTCCCTGAGATTTATGGCGTAATTGTTTGGTTATCCGATTCGCCGACCGCTTGCTCCACTTAATAATAACATGAAATAAATAAGAAGATGAACCAGACTCTCTGCATCCTATCAATGGAGAAAGGAGAGAGTTGAGCCAATCATCTACAGGGTTTTAATACTTGCATATGCAGTAAATTACAGTACAGTACCAGTACAGTAGATTATGGAAAATTCACTATTCTGTATGTACAGTAAACTGTAGTATATTTTATTTGTTAAAAAAAATTTATATGTAGGTAATATGTAGATAAATGACTGCCTAGAGATATGTCTAGCCTTGTGTCCGGAGATCAAGAAACCGCTACTGCTACTACTGTAATGAAATTTATAAATTTATAATTATTTTTCATTTATAATGAAAGCTATATATAAAGTTAATTCATTGAATTAATGAATTGCTGAATTATAGATCTGTATCTGTAATGTATGTATACTGTAATAGACAATGAACTGTAAAAATAATTCCTGAATCCTAGTAAGAGTTTTTTGTTTCAGTTTTATTGATCTCAGTGTTCACTGGGCAGGAAAGTCATATTTGAATTGTGAGCATTTACAGTTTTTTTTTTTTCAGCTTCTTACACACAAAATCTTTACTTGTCACACAATTTCTGAAACCTGAAATTCAAAAACCAGAAGCACACACCAAATCTGCAAAACTAATGGTTTTTTACATCCACCCCCCCCCCCCCCCCAAAAAAAAAAAAAACATGCACAATTCTCTATATAACACACAAAAATCTAACAGAAATTAATATTTTTCCAAAGGTGTTTGCAAATGTTTGTTTCTGAGATGTGTTTGTGATATTTTGAATGCAGAGCCTCATTTGCAAGATGTGAGGCCTTTTGCATTTTGTGTGTGCAATTCTTAGATTTGTGTGTAAAGTAAAGAAAAGAAAATAGAGGCAAACTTTTGAAAATGTATGTAAGCAGTTGAAAAAAACTGGAAGAAAAATCAATCTTCTATACTGTTCTGCTGAAGAAAAAGTCAACTGCATCACCTGAGGGTAAGTAAATTAACAGCCAGTTTTCATTTTTGAGTGGACTATCCCTTTGAAATGAGCTGAAATCCCTTTTGAAATGGCATAACCCTGTGGGGTCAGTGGTTCAAAAGTAATCTGATCGGATTTGGGTTATCAGATGTGATCAAATCTTGAAAATGGGTTGTTCAAAAACGAAAATAAAAGGGATACTGAAATTGGATGAGATCATAAAATCTTGGTTCAATCTTGGATCAAATTGTCACTTTCTGGTTTTGCATTTATGTATGTATATATATATTGTACCTGAAATCCTTATACCTGAAATATATATATATATATATACAAATATTTGTAATTGATAAAAATATTCTCTAAAAAATATTTTGACCCAAATTAGTAATGACCCTAGTGTTCAAAAATCTAGTCATGTTGCAACAAAGGCAAAAAACAAGTGTTAACGTCAGTTGTGGAAAGATTTGATGATGGAGAAGATATATATATAGAATATAGTGATGCCAGTTTCTTTCATTATTTTGTAGACTGCTTTCTAAAACTCACTATTGTCAATGTAATTTAAATCAAATGGTGATGATAATACTGAGAGAGAGAGAGAGAGAGAGAGAGAGAGAGAGAGAGAGAGAGAGAGGCTGTTGAGTTATAAGTTTGAACCCTTGTCTCTTGAAGATTTTAACCAAAAATAATCTCCTCATCTTCAGAGTAATTACATTCTCTGGCTGGTAAGATTCAATTAGCCAACTGCTGAATCCAGTTACAGAGGGAGAGTACTTGGAAAGTAATAAATCTTGATGGGCTCTCAGAAAACACACAGACCCCAGCGTAAAGACAGAAAGAGAAGGAAGACATTGGATTAGAATGGATGAATGAATGAAAGGAGGGTGATGGAGACGACAGTTTGCATTATCTTCACAATTTAATTATCCATACATAAAAAAACAGCATTTATGTTTATTTAGAACATCCTTATTTAGCTTTGTAAATCCCTTGTCGGCAAAAAAAAAAAAAGAAAGAGAAAAACCCCCCTACAATATACGTTTATGTTTAAAGACATCACACAAAACTATTTTCTTCAATTAAGTTTATGTTTCCCATTGGCAAATTTATGGTAAAAAAAATCTTGATGTCATTTGAAATTGATCAGATTTTCTTTTTACACTAAAATTTTGATATATTTTTAAATCACTCTAACCTTTTAACGTCTGAACTTCCAGCACTTAAGTCCTGTTTTTCAGCCCCACAGAGATCTTCCTTATCTGGCAGTATAACAGTTACCTGCAGGACGAGTGAAACACATCTCAAACTCTGACTTTAGTATTAAGAACCTAAGATCTGATATTATGCCTTGACAATAAAACATTAAATAGATCCATTAGTGAACAGTAGGAACAGCCTCTCTCCTTACCCTGGGGTAACACTGACACACCGACCAGACAGACCCAATGACCACCATTATCACTCCCGCAGCACAGAACGTGGCAAACACCTGTGGCTTCTCTACAGACATCATGAACAGACCCAACGCCATGAACGCCATCCCCAGAATGATGAGCCCATAGCGGTACGGCTTGTTTTCGGCCATGGAAAAACGTACAAGTCCAGCAGTGGATTTCTTAAGCTCAAAGAGGAAAGTATCGCTGAGCGTGTGGAGCTTTATGAATGTGTCCTCATAGAGGTGAAGGGCAGGAATGAGTGACAGGACACAGGGCCAGTGGAGAACCAAGATCCGGATCATTGAACCCATAATGGGCCTTAGTCAGGTGACCTTCCCCCAGGTAAAGGTTGCATGAGCTTGAGCAATCTTACTACATTCATTTCCAGGAATTCTGGCATCTTAATGATATAGCAAAGAGAAATAAAGTACAAGAACACACAAAACATTCGGTTTGATATATCAATATTGGTTACAAATAAAAAAATCAACCATACAATTTCTGTATCATACAGTGTTTTATATGCACAGGTCATAGTAATATACAGACAAAATGATGTGTAACTGACAAAACATCTCTGAAAACACACTTGTGCAGCATGTAGGATGTGTGATATAGAATGAATGAAACACACGAAACAGAGATAATAGTTTCTGATAGGCCTGTTAAAGTGACAATGAAAGTGGCAATCTAGAGAGAGGCACACATTTCCAATCCCATATCTTACAACATAATGTAGGCCTTCTATTAAAATAATAAAATAATAATAATAAAAAAAATATTAATAATAATACAATGAATATACATTAGGAAATGTTTAAATCTTTCTCAAAAACATGTTCTGGTCATAAGGGGAAAGGAGTGTGTAGAAAGCAAGGCACAATTCAGTATTTGGTTCAGCTTATTAATAAAGTGGTACACAGTGGCATTACAATCATAACTTAGCATTTTAACCTTCATGTTCTGTTCAGACTGACTTCATGTTTGGAGTCCCACCAACCCCAGTAATAAACATCACCATTCAAGTTTTGGGTAAGTGATTTATTAATATTATTATTATTATTAATTCATTTATTTAGCAGGGACTTTAATTTTATAAAAAGAAGTAGACATTTACATGTATTTTGTTGATGGTTTTCACAAAAGTATTTAGCAGCTTGACTGTTTTCGACTGGGATAATAATAAGAAATGCTTTTGGAGCACCAGATCAGACTATTAGAATAATTTCTGAAGGATCATGTGACCCTGAAGACTGGAATAATGACTGCTGAAAATTCAGCTTTACCATTGCAGGAATTAATTACAAAAACTGTTAGAATTTGTAATGGTATTTAATAATATTACTGTTTTACCTTTTTTGAAATCTTACAGACCCAAAACTGGAATGGTAGTCTATGTGTAATATTAAATAATAATTAGAGGGGTGGGGAGAAGGGGGGACCCCTAGGCACTGATTTGATGGCTTCTGCAGGTTTTTAAAATAATCTTAAATTTTCCCTTAAAATTAATATGTTCGTTCCCTTTGTCTGACTTAAGAAAAAACAGATATTGACATGTTTCACGGGACACGTAGGGAAGCCATGGGGAAGTTGTGATCTAGTGGTTAGAGAGTTTGACTCCAAACCCTAATGTTGTGGGTTCGAGTCTTGGGCTGGCAATACCACGACTGATGTGCACAGGGCACTGAACCCCAAACTGCTCTCTGGGTGCCGCAGTATAAATGGCTGCCCACTCCTCCTGGTGTGTGTTCACAGTTTGTATATGTGTGTGTGTGTGTGTGTGCACTTTGGATGGGTTAAATGCAGAGCACGAATTCTCAGTATGGGTCACCATACTTGGCTGTATGTCATGTTACTTTTTTTCACTTTCAAATAATTTTATTTATATAAGAAGTAAGGAATATTGTTTTCTTTTCATATAAAAAGCAGTTCCACTTTTTATGACACTTGGTGTCATTTGTAGCATGCAGAGATCTGCACTTTTATCGGCTTCAAAACTAAAATTAAAATTAAAATGTTTATCGTCAGCCAAAATTTAAATCAGTACACCTCTATTACAAGACAGGAAACTGGAGGTTGGGTTCTTTTGGAGGTTAGACTGATCTTTTGTGTCACTTAAGGCACTTTAGCATTTTTTTTTTTTTTACAGATTAAAGATAGAGAAATGGAGCTGCACAATAAAAAAGTAATTTTTTTCCATTTATTATTAAATAATGCATATGTACTTGTGAACTTGATTCCCTTTTAATTTCGGATTACTTTTGCAGTCTGTATCTACTGTTTCAATAACTTAAAGGATAGAGATATAAAAAGATATAACCCTTTAAGTGCATAATCTCTTGTAGAGTGCATGCAGAGCTGTGTGCATTCATGCATACAAATGTTACTTTGTTTTTTCATTCAAATCAAAAATGAAAGTTATGAATAAATATTCCCCTTTCATACTGCAAAAACTGAAAAATGTCCATCTTTCATCCCATCGCTGTTTTGATGCCGACATTCAGTTGCAGAATTTAAGGTATTTATTTATTTCTGTAGAATAGAGTTTAATATGGCCATTTATAAAAATAACTACTGGCTTAACTGTGACTGACAGATTTTTTATATCTGTGCACCCCCAATTAAACCAAATTTTCAATCATAACGTGTCGGTGTCTAAAGTCAAACCAGTGGTAATACTTGGTTTTCTGCTGCAGTGATCTTCATAACAGTCTCATAAGACGGCAGCGGCTCCATTTGCCAGGGTGGTGGGGTTGCAGGTTGGCTCTGTGGACCAATGTCTGAGGTGGGAGGCGCTTGGACTGAACTGTGCTCCTCTGCTGTAGCCCTCCGGATGCGATCCAGCCTCCTGGGGAAATGAGAACAGCAGTGAATATGAGTACATATAGTTTGAATATGTGGCATAATCGCAACTCAACTGGATATTTAAAAGGATAGCTCCCCCCAAAATGAAAATTAACCCATGGTTTACTCACCCTCAAGTAATCCTAGGTATATATGAGTTCATTCTTTTAGACAAATACAATCAGAGTTAATTTAAAAAATGCTTTATAATGGCAGTGAATGGTGGTTGAGATTTTGGAGTTCAAAAAGGTGCCTCCATCCATCATAAAAAGTGCTCCACATAGCTCCGGGGGATTAATGACAGCCTTCTGAAGCGAAGCGATCAGTTTAAAATCTACATAATTAAAACTTTATAAACATTAATCTCTAGCTTCTGCTAACTGCTGTACATGCTTTCACTAGACAGTGCAGTTCCAGCGAATGGTGTAGTGTAAGCTCTGGTGAGAATATGCTAGTCTTGTGAGAACCAATTTTTGTTTATAACAAAGAAAAACCAGTCTCCTCTTGGCTTACAGCATGTCGAAATTCTCCAACATTTTTCTTTACAAATCCACCGGAGCCGTGTGTAGTACTTCTTATGATGGATGGACACACTTTTTGGGCCTTCAAAATCTCGACCCCCATTCAATGCCATTATTACGTTTGGAAGAGCCAGGGTATTTTGGGCTTGATGCTTTAGGGAGAGGATGGCTTGAGGGTGAGTAAATCACGGGGTAATTTTCATTTTTGCAAACTAAAAATTTGAAATACGTTTGCATTGGTATCCTCTTATCAAAAATCTCAACAGCAACCAAACTGCTTAGATGCATATGTAAATATGTGCTGAATGCTTTCCATCAATAAAAAAAAATGCACAAAAAATTTACAGTGTTGAGAAAACAGCGGTTAGGAAAGAATCTGATAATAGCAGTGGATATGATTGCACCAGCTCTGCAAATTCACACTCCAGTCAAGTCACATTTATTTGCAATTATAGTGGAAGCAGCTTTATATTGTCAATCATTCAAGACAGTGTCAGTCACTCACTTTCAATTAGAATTACAACTTCAGCTGAGCTGACCCTTGTGGAGCTCCAGAGCCACATCTACCTGTTTCACATTCGTCAAAAACCAATGGTGGTTCTACAGTGTTTACCTGCTTTTAGAAATGTTTGCTTTGGCAACTTCTCGAGACAACTCCAAGCAAACATTGTTTTGGTCAGATTTTGTTCAAAATTATGTCATACTGGTTTAGTCTCTGATTTCGCTTAAACTATTAGAAATTATAGAGACAAAGTTTACTTCACCTAGTGTGTGCTTGCTAGTGTGTCCTTTTTAAACCAAAGAGTTTGAGCACTTAACATTATTCCTTTAAAACGACTGTACTTCAGCTGCCAAAAAGACAGGGGTGGGGAGAAGGGGGGGACCCCTAAGCACTGATTTGATGGCTTCAGCATGTTGCAAGAAACAAAAAACTCATTCCCTCCCTCCTCATTCTTTCTGGGCTAGTGTACAATGCTGACTAGTTTCTGTTAAAATTTATGCTCCAGATCATGTGGTCAGAATGAACTGCTTTGCCCTCTTTGATTCGGCACGATTCTCCAAACAAAAAGAAAACCAAACATATATATGAATATAAACTAATGTCATTATGAAGTAGCAGCACCTCACTAGTGTTTAAATGTCAATGGGCCCTTTCTCTCTTTCTCCGTCTCTCGTTTTCCCTCAGACATGGAACACTGAAAGAATTTGGCGCCCAGCAGCTGTTCAGTCCTCACTTGGCCTGTGAACGTGACCTTGCTGTAACATTTTCTCTCCATTTCTCCATTAACTGCATGACACAGTTGCATTTTGTCAGGCAATGAAACATTTAAAAATGATTCTGACTGATTTGACTAAAGGGAGTCAGTTTAAACTCTTAAACTAATTACTATGATTGACACAAAAACACTGTTGTGCTGAGCTGGGCATCACAGAATGACTTCCTAACATCTAATTTAAAACTAAAGTGTGTAATTCCTGCAACACTAAACACACCAAACAAATTGCATAAGAGGCTAACAAACAATAAGCTAAGACATCTAATTTGTACATTAAACTGGAATGACAAAAATATCAAATAAAATAAAAAATAAAACAGACTAAAGCTGAAATTCTGAAGTATGAATCTGAATTTTGTTTTTTTGTTTGTTTTGTTTTTCACAAGCCAGATCTCATAGACATATTGGATAGAGGAAAATGATCATCCTTTCAGCTAATACATCGGGCTTTTGTACTATGAAAACCACCAAGTCTATCTATTATCTAAAACTGCAGGCTCTCACTGTTTTCAATGCTGACCTACTTCTAGAATCAGAACATTTGTTACTTCTGCGTAACTTTGGCTTCCAAACGTAGAGTGAGCCAAAAAGAGACAGAGCACCCTCTTAGTTTGCATATTTTTATAAACCGAAAGCCAGAGATCGACTGAGAGAATACAAAACTGATGTTTCACAACTGATGTTACTAGTTCTAGTGAGTGCAAAAGAAAACGAATACTATTGCTCATACTTAAGTAAAAACAATCATTTAATGACTTCTAACTAATTCTAAAAAAAAAAAAAAAAAAAAAAAAAAACTTATTTAGAAATGCAACTTATTTAGGTCAGGGTCAGCAGGTGGTCCAATCTATGATGCCATTTCCTATTTTATGGGTTTTCTGCATTTTGGTTGCACCACATGACTGTCATTTTATGGAAACATTCTATAAAGTACATATATACATAGAATCACAAAAATAAATAAATAAAAAGATTATGTTTTATTTAAGAATTTTACCTTTTTTATTCGCTTTTTTTTTCTTTCTTCATTGCGAAAACAACTGTACCACAATGACATTTTCTATTTGCCTCCAAATATCAAAATGAATTGCAATTCAGGAATTCAAAACATGCTTATCATAGAAAATGTGTGTTCAAGACATTGTATGTATGTATTAATACATTTATAGATGTAACAAAAAAAAAGATTGCTATGTCAAGAACCCATCCTTGAGGACCATGACCTCTCAAAATTATTTATCTTCTGTTCTGTTTTTGATATTGTCCACATATACAGCTTTGAATACACTACCTGATTTATGCCTCAATTTGCAGTCTGGACAAATCAGTGCTAGTTGCCAAAAGTCAGAACCAGTGTGCAAATATTAAAATCTGTTCTGGTTTTAAAAGTCATGTAGTCTGTTCCAGCTTTTAGAGTGTCTCTGTTTATATTGTATCTATTCACAGTGTTACAGAAGCTTGATTTGACATTTAAATACTCCATGACACTCGTGGAGTTTGTATAGAGTTGCAACAACTCTGACTAAACCCTTGGATCTCTTTAATTGCACTTATAAATTAGCCTCATAATGATATTTATGCATGGAAAGCATCTGCTTCTTACCTTTGCACCGCAATGGCTTGGTGGTGGGTGTAACAGGTGCCTGTTCGCGACTGTAAAAGGAAGTGACCCGGCACAGGTACATCACTGGATTTAATGGCCACGCCGAAGGCACGGATGAGGATAAGAAGGCCCAGACACACTATAGGCACGCTAATGAAAACAATGTACATATGCTTGTACATAAACATTGTCGTAAAGAGCACTAGGCCTGCTATCACAAGCAAGATCCCCAATGAAACTTGCCATCTGTGTTTGAAGGACATGTTGTTTTTTTTGGCTATGCCATCACTAGTAGACACGTTGTTTTCTGCCCTTGTAACAGCACACGTGTCACTGAGCATGTGTTTATGATAGTCCGAGTATGTGCTTCAAGTTGTGTTGCACAGAGCACAGCACAAAAGACAGTCCAGCCCTGTGGTCAATTCATATCCTCCCAGAGACCATCCTAAATATAGAGCAGCATAAATGAGTTAACGTTACACTTGCACCCAAGCTTTTTACATATTAAAACATCTTAAAGCATATTAGGACATATCGCAGCATGCTTCAATATAAATCCAATTGCTCATAAGATAGCTAATAAATACATTAAGATATATGCTTCATGTGGTAATGTACAAATAAACTTACTGAAATACGACATAAGCAAAATGACTACGTTAGTTGCATTAAAAAGGTAAGTTTAAATTAGGCAAAATATGTTTATATTAATAATTGCATTATTACAATGTAACGTATGAACATCAATCTAATACCGTAGTCTTGTCCATATTAAATACAATTCATAAATGTTATTCAAATGTCGCTGCAATTATTATAGGCGAATCTTATGATTTAACATTTGTGACTGAATGTATTTTTCAAATGTAACAAAAATCAGGCTATTCAATTCGTCTTTATAAATGCATTACCTTGTGAGTCCGACGGGCGTTTGTTTTGATCATGAAGTTGAACATCAGTGGATGAGTGTATGCGTTTCTTCTAATGAACGGTCTTCAACATATATTATCTGTACTGAAGAGGCTTCTAGTGCCGCTTGTTTCATTTATACTCAGCGAGGATAATCATTTCCAGCAAGCTCTTCACTTTACCACAGAAATCGCCAGTCATTTCCTTCGGGAATCCTAATGGAAAGTCAAGCTCTTCCCACAGCCATCGCTGTTTGAGTCTCTATAAGCATTTAAACGTGAAGAGGAAGTGGCAGAGTTTATGGGCGGAGGTTGATGCCACTTCAGAGCGACGACCGATCCGTTAATGAATCGTTCTTTTGAAATGAATCGCTTTATTGGTTCAGGTGAGCCGGTTCACTAAACAGTCCAAGAACGGATCATTTGGCTCTGCTAGGGGGAAATGACAGAAATTGATATTATTACAGTTTCTTTAAATATTAGGGTTGAATATGACGTGTTACGGGTTGCTGCTCAGAATTTAACTTTGTTTTTTTATTTGTTTATTTATTTATTTTATTTTATTTTACTGTTCAAACGAACCGAGTCGCGGAAATGAGTCTGACCTCTCCCATCACTCGGGAAATGACACGGTCCTGGGCGTGGAAGAGCCCAACGGGTCTCATGTGAAACTCGAGTTTCGAGATTCCTGATACAATCACAGTTTATTCAGTGCACACAAGCTTTTATTGAGGATAAATCTGATGAAGCCACACTGTACTGCCACAACATTAGACAAGAACAGTGGTGTCAGTCTCATTTGAACAGTTTAATAAGTTAATGTAAAAACACTCACTGTCCTGCTCAGTTAACCCTTTGATGAGCAGTCATTAAAAAAGTCCCAGAAATTCTGCAGTGGTCTCAGATTAATTCTTCTGCATAAAATCAGGGGCACTTCCAATCACTGAGAGGGACATACCTCTGCAGAAAATATGGCAATGAACCATGCAGCACCTCATTAATAGATCTGTATAAAACATTAAGATTGACATATTATGGGAAATAGTTTAGGAATGGGAAATATGGAATTTCTCCCAACCACTATTTCTCAATAGAGAGATTACACAGTGTCCCATGGCACAGCAAATAGTTAGAAACAGCGGGATATGGGTGTTGCTTGGCATGGTTACAACTTGCATAGATGAGATGTTACATTCTTAAACTCGGCCGAGTACTTGGAATTGATCTGAATCGTCACTACTTTAAGTGTCATAGGTTAGCCCTTCATGCCACATCATTAAAAAAATTAATAAGAAAAGTGTGAGTCTGGTTTATCCTTTAGTTAGTTGTTTAAATAAGAATAATAATAAAATAACTAGCATCATCTCAAATAAATGTCTAGCATGCAAACACAAATGATGTAAATAGCCCTTGGTAGATTATTCATTGCAGTTCAAAGAAAACACACAGAATCGGTTCAAAATAGAGAATACCCAGAAGTGCTCTTGTTAAAAGATGAATATCGTTGTAATGGATGAGTCAGAGGGAAGCAGTGGCTGTCAATGCAATGTTTATAGTGTTCCAAACAACATTAACAGAGCATTAGTTCATCATTAAATTCAGTAATGCTGTGTGGTTTTCTCAGAGATGTGCTCCCATTATCAGCCACCACAATATGTGCTTTATGCATAAATCAATTCTCTGGCCAGATCTCTACAGTAACCTGACCATGCGGTTTTTGAGTCAAAATTGTGTGCTCATATATGCCATGAAAATATTCTTGACATTAAACTCAGTGTTTCACCCTGAGAGTCTTACAAATGGATAAATATACAAATCAAACACATTTCGTTGTCATTAATCAAACCTGTTGTCTGATATTTTTTTCAAAAGTGTTGGAATATCATGCAAAATACAGTTACAGGACAGTAAATCAGCTGCAAATGCATTTAAGTGCAAATGGAGATACTGTTAATTTTTTTTTTTTGGGGGGGGGGTGATGAATTGTGAATATTAACTTGTATAATATAATAATAATTCAACTATAAAAATGTAATTGTAATTTATTTTGACATCTTTGTGATTCGCTAGCTTTGACAGATTCACTTGACTGCAGAACTGAATACACTCCTATGCACAAGCTCATTTTCTCACATTCTCGCAAGAATAGGTTAGAATACATAGAATTTGAGATATTACTGAGATGACTTGAAACGATATGAATTGGTACGTCTAACTAAAATCAAAACCTTCTCTTTAAAAAAAATGTAAAAAAAATGCATTGCATTATGTTTATTGAGATATCAACCACTTATTTCCAACAGCTTGATTATAGATTTTTTATTTATTTATAATGCATTTTATTTGAGAAAAAGCACAGTATTCTACATTTCTTTCTGAAATAAAGGCTGTAAACACATGGATAAGTCAAGAACCATCTCAAGAGGCACAAAACAGCCCCTCGACTCGACGAGCTGTGGATTGCCTATGCCTGTTTTGAAGCTTCATCAACACTTGTTTGCATATACTTATGATGGCTATTCAGCTCCTTAGTTCGGGTCTCAGGAGATGAACGAGGCTCAGATGTCACACTTCGAAACTGATCTCTCGTGAGCGTCCAAACAGAGGTTCAGTGAGCAGCTGTGTGTCTGAGTAGCTGCGTCTCAGGTGCGTGGAGCTCCTAGTGGTTTTGATGGCCACCTCATAAGGCGGGGGAGGTTCCATGTCCCAGTGAGGCGGCCGACCCCGAGTGGTAGGGCTAAAACAGGTCGGCTCCATCGGGGGATAGTCCAAATCTTCCCCATAAACACCTAGCCTTTGCAAAGTCCTTCAAAACACAATCACACATTATTATTTTTAATAAGTGTGCTGGGCCTGGTGAAGCAGAACCAGGATGTAAGCTGGTGTAAGATGTTTATCAACACTAGAGGGCCTTTGAGTATCAGATAACAGAGGAGCAGCTAAGGTTCTTAGGCTTCTCCTCTAAGTGATTTTTAATGGCATCTGATGGTGAGAGAGAGGGGGAAAGGAAAGAGAAATGGCGTAAATCCAGAGGGATTTGGGTTATGGGTGGAAAAGTAAAATTATCTCCATGCTTGCTCCTATCAATTCCAGTCAAAAAAAAAAAAAAGCTGCATGAAAATGCATGCAACGATGTGGGCCACTTTTTGTTAAATTAACTATTTTTTTATGGCACATGAGGTCTTGTCTTTTATTTTACGCTGATAATATGCTGAATGTTTTTTTTTTTTTTTTTTTTTTTTTTTATATTTTAAAATATTACATTGTATTACATGTGATAAAATATGAGATGGAGTTTGAGTTCAGAGAGATTAGGTTGGATTCATGGGTGTTGGAATAAGAACAATATACAACATCAAGATGAGATATTTTGAGTCAAAAGTGCATATATATAAATAATACATTGTATGGGTCAAAATTAATTATTTTTCTTTTATGCCAAAAATCATTCTAATTTTAAGTAAAGAACATGTTCCATGAACATATTTTGTAAATTTCCTACCATAAATATATGAAAACTTTTGATAATTAATATGCATTGCTAGAACTTAATTTGGACAACATCAAAAGTGAGTTTCTCAATATTTTGATTTTTTTTTGCACCCTCAGACTACAGATTTTCAGTTGTATCTCGGCCAAATATTGTATCCTATTCCTAACACACCGTAAATCAATGGAAAAACTTCTTTATTCAGCTTTCAGATGGTGTACAAATGATCATGACTGGTTTTGTGGTCAAAGGTCACATATAGAATTTAAAAGGTACAACATAAAAGTACGAAGTATAAAATTGCAATTGCATGAGTAATTCCACTATATGTAATAGAACTCCTCATTAACTGTATATAATTAGCTAAAGTAGCTTGCATAAAAATACTTTTAAAATGTAAAATATACAATATAAAGAGTACAAATAGGCTACTACTAATAAAATATATAGAATTACCTAGAATTAGGCTAGTCATTAAACATATATAATTACTTTAAAGTTCATAAAGTACAATATAAAAAGTAAAAGTATAGAAAATTGCAATTCCATGAGTAAATCTATCTATCTATTTATCTTTAGCATGAAATATCTCTTGACATTACAATTTTATAGTTACTTGAGTGTAGGTTAGTGTCCATTTATGGAAACGTTATTTTTTCTGAGTTAGCCCATGAGGAGAGTTTGAGGGTCGAGTCCCTCTGTTAATGACTCTAGATTGATCCTGATAAAGGCTATTTTGGATGGAAACTCCTCTGCGATTCAACTCCAGATTGCTCAGTGATTTAATATTTACTTCATCTTATCAGAATCATCAGCGAAGACATTTATAAGTGAATTTATGATGCGATCCCCCACTTACCCGTGCAGAATGACAGACTGGGACTCGGGGAAGTGGTTTCCGGGCGCTGGGGTGAACAGGGATTGACTGTAGTCGTGACTGTCCTCTTCATTATAAGGCACCGGGTTTCTCTTGCCGTTCATCGCCCAGAAGAGCCCTAATGTGAGCATCACCGCCCCGAGCACCACAGAGCACATGCTGAACGCCTGCAGGCGACTTTGATGAGAAGTTAGAAAAGCGGTGGTGCCACCGGAGACTATTAAAAATACTCCAATAAATATAGCGCCATGATGTAGTGAAGGCATAATGTAAATTCATAACACTGATCTATCTGGAAAGTTCCGCGCGCATCGTCCAGCTTCAAGTTGATATCGAGAATCCAGGGCGAATCAAGTTTCTCAAACGGAGACTTGTCTGCATTGGTTCACTTCTGAAGGAAACTGCATATCCTGTGCGCACTTTATGACTGATAATGCCTTCATATTACCCAATGTCTTGATTTAGGCACTTGTAGTAAAAAAGGACATAATGTGCATTAAACAAATGTAACATGCACTCGGTGGTGATCTGCTGTCCGCGCGCATCAGGTTTAGTCCATGCTGTCAAATGAGCGCAGTTGCTGTGCTGTCAAACTCCTCTGTCATTATAAGAGCATCATTAGAGTTCATGCCCCACCCCTGAGCCGTCTGTAGGACAGATGCTCATTGGCATGAATAGGAAAATGATTTCTAACAAGAAAACACATAGACATACTGTAGGCCTATTTGTTGCAGCTATGGTGATCTCTAACCTTTTTAAAATAGATTTCCCCCGAGATGAAAATCCAATTGCTAAATATAGGTAAATATAGCCTTTATCAGTGTGAACCGTTATAAACATTAGTTTGCCGGTTAACCCTTCATGCTCCTCAGTCAAGACGTCAAAAATGTAGAAAGTTTTTTTTTTTTTTTTTTTTTATTAAAGTGATAAAATGTTTGCTTGTCATAATTTACTCAGCATCAAGTGAGTACCCAAACCTATGAGTTTCTCTCTTCTGTTGAAAAAAACTAAAAATACATATATAGTTCGAAGAATGTTGGAAAACCCTGCCGGTAGCCATTGACTTACATAATATTGAAGTACTATTGGAGGAATATGAAGACTTTATAAAAAGTATGTTGCTACTGGCAGCTGTTTGGTTACATATTCTTCAAAATCTTCAGCCAAAGAAATAAAATCATACAGGTTTTGAACAATTTGAGGATGAGTAAATGATTGACACCATTTTCGTTTAGGAACACTTCAAGAGATTTTCACATGTTGTTCCTCTACAACATAAATTAAACAAAGTGACTTGTGGATTTTTGTTACTAAGTAAAAGCAGTCAAGCAGGTGGATTCTCTGTTGTAGCTGTTTTCCTTTTTAGCAGCTTGCACATGAACATATATGGCTTAAGGATTCACATTTAGGCCTAGTCTATATGGTGTGACTGTGTCTAATGTTATAGAACAACAAATGTTCCAGTATACACAGATCTTCACCTAAGAAGTTTAATTTGGTTAAAACAGTAAATTTTTCATTAATTTTGACAATATCATTTAATTTACTCAGAAACCCTATGATAAAACACTTTTCTAAACTTGGGTAAGAATATTCTATAAATTGTAAATTATAGTATTGGAGTAATTTTTTTAATTGGAGTTTTGGAATAATCTTTTAAACTGAAATGTATGCCGATATCTGTACTGCTATCACAAGTCGCCTCATTTCTCAACTACTGTATAATAATGAACACATCTCGCTGAGTCAATGGTGTGACGGTGTTTCTTTCTTGTGATTGGCTGAACAGACGACACGCAACCACTGGCGTCATCTGATTTGATGCGCTACTGGCCAATCATTGCATGCTGGGGGCGGTGCTTAGACCACCTGGGCAAGTTCCTAAACAGCGTGTAATATGCAGATGACAAATAGTGTGTGAGCAAGTGGGGAAATCGCGTTAAATAGCAGTTTATTAGACAGCGCTAATGCATGTGGTTTGATGCTCGTCCGCTGTGAATAATAATAAAAAAAGCGTCTGTGAAGTCAAAACCCAACAACAAGCTCCATGCGTTTTTAAATTGCATTGTAATTAGGCGATTCGTGATTTAAACAAGCTGTCGGAATGAATCCGTTATTATATTTGGGAGGGTTAGTTGTCTTGTTTTTGGTGTGGATTAAGGTGAAGGGCTTGGAGTACGTGATAGTACACCAGAGATGGATCTTCGTTTGCCTCTTTCTGCTCCCCTTGTCAGTCATCTTTGATGTGTACTATTACCTGCGCGCGTGGATCATCTTCAAGATGTGCTCAGCACCCAAGCAGCACGACCAGAGAGTCAGAGATATCCAGAGACAGGTAAGTTATGAATGATTTTTATGTTAGCCTACATACTTTCATTAATAACTTAATATTTTATATACGTTAGTACTGCCAAAGGTCTCTTCAAGTATGTCTATAGTCTTGGAATATAGTCTTTGGTATTGATGATAAATCATTATGCATTACAAATTAGAAATGCATGTAATATGAATGAATATGCATGAAAAAACAAATAAATGTGCAAACGGCTTGATCTGTAAAGGTAGGCTTTGTCTCTTCAAATAAATTCTGATTGAAAATAAATAAAATAATTGATGGTACAAAAAAAGTCTCTCTGCAAGTTATGGAGTTGCGAAAGTAGGGGCGTGGCTAAAAGTGACTAACACGCCCCCTTCATTCGGCACACAATGATAGGTGCATCAGCAGGTGTACTTATTGTTAACTAAAACAAAATAGTTTTTGGTAATTTTACTGTGGTTTTGCTGAATCAGTGTAAAAAATAAAAAATAATTATTGTATAAAAATGATGAGACCTCAATGCAATCTGGTTTGAATAAAATGTGACCATTTAAAATTTTCAGGTGCGAGAATGGAAAAAAGAGGGAGGGAAGAAACATATGTGCACAGGTCGTCCAGGATGGCTGACTGTATCTCTCAGGGTGGGAAAGTACAAGAAGACGCACAAGAACATCATGATTAACATGATGGACATTCTGGAGGTGGACACAAAACGGCAGGTGGTTGTTGCCAGATATTATTTTTATTATTTTTGACAATAAAATCGTTTAAATCTCTTCTTTAATTTAAAGGAATAGTTCAGCAGAAATAACCATTTGCTGACCATTTAACTCACTCAGGCGATTCAGGATGAAGATGTGTGTGTTTCTTCATGTGAACAGATTTGGAGAAATGTAGCATTACATCACTTGCTCACCACTGGCTCCTCTGCAGTGAATGGGTGCCATCAAAATGAGAGTCCAAACGGCTGATAGAAACATACAATGAAAAGTGAGGAAATGTGCAATTGTCAAAAACAACAAATCAAACTTTTGTTACTTTTTCCAGGTGGTGCGTGTGGAACCCTTAGCCAACATGGGTCAGGTGACTGCTCTGCTCAACTCTATTGGCTGGACCCTGCCAGTGTTGCCTGAACTCGATGACCTCACAGTTGGTAGGTTTTATGACAGAAGCGAATAAACAAGTATTTAATTATCCCTGCATCATTCACTGGATGTTTTGTCTAAAACAACTTACTTTGCATTTGAGGATGTGGCTCTGTGGTACATTTTCTGTAAGATAGTAAATCTGAATACTAATTACTATTAATTTCAGTAACACACATACACATAAAGGGTTCTCATATTTTTTTTCTTCTTTTGCATCGGTGTTAAGTCTATTCATGCCTGATTGTTACCAGGTCTCAGATTACAGCAAAACTCTTATTTATGTGGCGTCTAGATGCATTTGATAATTTTCTGTTCGGCACACAGTAACACTTCTCTCCATTTAGATGAAGACTGTAAATCATCTCTGACCTGTATAATCTCGTTCTTTCTTTCCGCATGCACCACAAGGTATTTGTTTAATGTCTCTGAGCACTTGCAGATATTCGCTTTCTTCAAATGGAGCATAACGTTCTTTCCTGATCAATATTGTATGCCGTGTGTGGTGCATCAGAGGCTACTTGTAATCAGGTTATGGATGAGCATTGTCCCTGTTTCAGTGAGGCAGATTAGATTAGGGCGGATACGGGTCCTATTGCTGAAAGTGTTTATAGATCTCAGAAAAGAGCGCTCATCGGCGGAGAAATGTTTTACACAGACTTTCCTTCAAATTCATTTGTAATTCTGTAGAGACACATTGGAAAGGTGTGCTGTGTTTGTGAAGTGTTGAACGATAGGAGATTTTTCTGGCCACATGTATTGATTCCTATATCTTTGATACTGTAAGGACTGTTTGAAAGCGCTCGTTTTATACAAAACCATACCTTAAAGCAGTTTAGAGTGCATCTATAATCAAAGGTCAGTTATTGGACTTTTGACCCTTCCCTTTTATTGCCCAGTTGGCACTTTTCACAAATAACTTTTAGATTTTTTTTTTTTTTTAAGCTTTAGAAGCAAAGAATGTTGTAGCGAGACCTATTTAAGTTATTTATGTAACAGAAACATAAACAAACATATTAGTATTAAAAATTGTACCCAGACAAAACACAACAAAAGATTTATGTGCATACGTAAGTGCATAGATTTAAAATAATCTTTAGACAGTGATGGAACATGGTAATTTGGCTAAAAACATGTAGTTGAAAGAGAGTATTGCATTTTATAACTAAGAAAAGGGAATGAAATTTGAAAGATACTGTAGAATATTTAACATTTTTAATAAACATCAAAATTAGCCTATATATA
This sequence comes from Carassius gibelio, assembly GCF_023724105.1. Lineage (NCBI taxonomy): Eukaryota > Metazoa > Chordata > Actinopteri > Cypriniformes > Cyprinidae > Carassius > Carassius gibelio. The sequence goes on from NC_068415.1 coordinate 20,122,333, forward strand.
TATATATGCAGTTCAAATCTTGTTCCATTTTTCACTTTTATAAAAATTGTATTGACTGTAGCCTATTTATCATATATTACATAGTACATTTTTGTCACTTTGAAAGTTTTCAGGTTTATTGATAAAAACATCGATGTCAGAAATATGTCCCATGCAAAAATAAATTATATTTCAATCTTCACTAATTGTTAACATGTTGTTTATAGTTCTTTGTTTTGAGCCGAGATTAAACTATATGAATATATAGTTCTGGTTCAAAATACTATACAGTTGAAACAAAGTTTCAAAGTGTGTGTATTTATTTATTTAAAGATACTTATACTGTGCCATTGAATACTATAACAAAAAATAAATGCTATTCTATTAAACTTTTTTTTATCAGCGATAATAATAAATGTTTCTTGATTATACCGGTAATATTAAAATGATTTCCAAAGGATCATATGACACTGAAGACTGCAGTGATGAGACTGAAAATTCAGCTTTGCCATCATAGGAAAAAAAAAAATATTTTAAAATTAGTGCTGTCAAACAATTAATCGTGATTAATCGCATCCAAAATAAAAGTTCTTGTTTACATAATATATGAGTGTGTTCTGTGTATATTTATTATGTGTATAGAAATACAAACACTTGCTTGTATATATTTAAGACAAATATGCTGTTCATATATTAAATATATTTCTATATAATATAAATATATAATATATGTAAATTTTTCTAAATATAGACTGTATGTGTGTGTATTTATATATACTGTACATAATAAATAAACACATACATATACAGTGCTGTGAAAAAGTTTTGCCCCCACCCTGTTTTTTTATTTCAATAAATACAAAATGCAGTTTTGAAATAACTATTTAATTTCAAGGGAAAAGGCTGTCCAAACCTTCCTGGCACTACGTGAAAAAGTAATTGAACCCTAAATAAAATAAATGGTTGTGCCACGCTTTGGAGCAACAACTGTAGTCAAGCGTTTAAGATAAGTCTTTCACATCGCTTGTGGAGGAATTTTTTCCCACTCTTCTTCTCAGGTTTTCGAGCATGAAAGGACTGTTTAAAGGGGGGGTGAAATGCTATTTCATGCATACTGAGTTTTTTACACTGTTAAAGAGTTGGATTCCCATGCTAAACATGGACAAAGTTTCAAAAATTAAGTTGTACGTTTGAAGGAGTATTTTTTGTTCCGGTTTGTCACAAGTTTCGGAAAGTTTCGGAAAGAGCGCGCGCTCCCGTATAGTGGAGCAGAGAGAGGCTGTGCACAGACAATCACTGATCAGAGTGAGAGCGTCGCGAAATGTCACAAAAGAAGTGTGTTTTTGGTTGAGCAAGTGTTTTTGTTTGTTCCCTGCATTTCCAAGATGCTTGTTTTACAAACAAGGCCCAGTTTGACGACGGATTTGCGTATCATTTATTTCTTAAGGATGATGCAGTCCCAACGAAAAAGGGTCACGATCGTGTATTGGAACCGCAGGCGGTGAGTAAAACTGCTTAAAATATCTCTTTGCTCTTTGCTGCCTCCTTGTTAGTGCGTCCCCTCCCATGCCAGAGACCCGGGTTCGAGCCCCGCTCGGAGCGAGTCGTTGCTGCTGCTGCTCTCGTTCAGTTTCAGCCTCTGGATCTGATTCTGGATCATAAATAAACGGCTGAATCTGACTGTTAGCCATGGTTTGTTTTGGATGATGTTTTTTTTTCCTCACGGTAAAGTCACAGCTTCAAAACGCTCTCAACGCAAAAGCCTACTGGCGCTCGTGATTCTTTAGCTCCGCCCACACGTCACGCCTCCAGCCGGTCATGTTTTTCCAGGAAAAATCGGTACAGACTATCTTTCTCTTATGAATATAATAAAACTAAAGACTTTTTGGAGTTATGAAGGATGCAGTACTACTCTATAGGTACTCAAGATTAACAGGATATTGAGTGAGAACGAGCATTTCACCCCCCCTTTAATGTCATGCCGCAGCATCTCAATCAGATTTAATTCTGGACTTTGACTTGGCCACTCCAAAACCTTCATTTAGTTTTTCTTGAGTCATTCAGAGCTGGACTTGCTGGTGTGTTTGGGATCATTGTCCTGCTGCGTAACCCAAGTGCGCTTGAGCTTGAGTTCACAAACTGACGTCTGGACATTCTCCTCCAGGATTTTCTGATCGACTGCAGAATTCATGCTTCCATCAATTATGTCAAGACGTCCAGGTCCTGAAGCTGTAGATCAGCCCCAGACCATCACACTACCACCACCATGTTTGACTGTGGCTATGAGCTTCTTTTTATGAAATTATGTGTTGTTTTTACGCCAGATGTAACGGGACACACACCTTCCTAAATTTTGTGTCTCATCAGTCCACAGGAAATTTGCCCAAAACTCAAAGATCAAAATATCTTTTGGCAACTGTGAGATGAGCCTTTGTGTTATTTTTGGTCAGCAGTGGCTTTTGTCTTGGATCTCTTCCATGGATGCTGTTTTTGCCCAGTCTCTTTCTTATTGTTGAATCATGAACACTGACCTCAGTTGAGGAAAGTGAGGGCTGTAGTTCTCTAGATGTTGTTCTGGGTTCTTTTATGACCTCCTGGATGATTCGTCGTTGTGCTCTTGGAGTAATTTCGGTAGGCCGGTCACTCCTGGGAAGGTTCACCACTGTTCCTAGTTTTCTCCATTTGTGGATAATGGCTCTGACCATGGTTCGCTGGAGTCCCAAAGCCTTAGAAATGACTTTATAACCCTTTTCAGACTGATACATGTCAACTATTTTGTTTCTCATCTGTTCTTGAATTTGTTTAGATCGTGGCATGATGTGTTGCTCTTTAAGCTTGCTTCACTTTGTCAGACAGATTTTATTTAAGTGATTTCTTGATTCAACAGCTCTGACAGTTATCATGTGTGGGTGTGAAATTTAACTCCGCTTTCTAAAATAATGTGGTTAATCACAGTTATTCATGATTTAACAAGAGGGGGCAGTAAATTTAATGGGTTTTTTTCACGTAGAGCTAGGTGGGTTTGGACAGCTTCTTTCACTTAATAAATTAAATCATAATTTAATAACTGTATTTTGTATTCACTTGCATTAGCTTTGTGTAATATTTTTGATGATTAAAACTTTTAAGTGTGACAAATATGAAAAAAAGAGAGCAAAAAGATGACCGCGATTAATCATTTGACCGCTCTTTAAAATGCATTAAAATAGAAAACAGTTAATTTAAACTGTAATAATATTTCTCACTATATATATATATATATATATATATATATATATATATATATATATATATATATATATATATATAATATTATTATTATTATTATGTATTTTTTTCAAGTAAAAGCAACTGTGTTGAGCTTTAGAGACTTACTTTAATCATACCTTTGAACAGTAGTATAATATTAAAAGTAATATTAAATATTTTCATTTACTCAAGAGACTGTCCCTCAGGAATGTCTCATGTTGTGTTCAGGTGGGCTGGTGATGGGAACAGGCATCGAGTCTTCATCTCACATCTATGGCCTGTTCCAGCACATTTGTGTGGCTTTTGAGCTGGTGTTGGCTGATGGTAGTCTGGTCCGCTGCACTGAGGTGAGCGCGTTGTTACAGATTATTTCAAACAAACATAGACATGTTAAAACAGATGTTTTCAAATTTGCTCACAGAAAGAAAACTCGGACCTCTTCTATGCCGTTCCCTGGTCCTGCGGTACTTTGGGGTTCCTGGTTGCAGCAGAGATCCGGATAATCCCAGCTCGCAAATGGGTGAAGCTTTGCTACGAACCTGTACGAGGCCTGGATGCTATCTGCAAGAAGTTTGCAGAGGAATCAGCCAACAGGGAGAACCAGTTTGTGGAGGGACTGCAGTACTCTCGGGACGAGGCTGTGATTATGACGGGCACCATGACCGATCACGCAGAGCCTGACAAGGTGATAATGAATATCTGTAATGCAAATTTTTTTTTTTTTTATGCACTTTTTCTTTGGCCCAGTTGCTTCTTGCTGGGCCTTTGAGGAGCCTACATTTCCAGTAGCACTGGAACATGTTTATCTACATTTGAACACCACTGTGTTATCATGGTGTTTAATTTTGTCTCTGTTTTTCTCTGTCTCTTAGACTAACTGTATAGGCCACTATTACAAGCCGTGGTTCTTTCGGCATGTGGAGGGTTTCCTGAAACAGAACCGTGTTGCAGTGGAGTACATTCCTCTCCGGCACTATTACCACAGACACACCCGCAGCATCTTCTGGGAATTACAAGTATGTAATGTACAAGTATGTAATTACAAATGATGCTGGAAAATTTCACTTAACAACACAACTACCAAATTATCTTCTCATCTTTTTTTTATTTTTATTTTATATTTTGTCTTTTTGTTTTTAAAAAAATAACAGACACTGATTTTCAGTGGCTGTATAGTGTCATATTTCAAAAATGTTCAGATAGTTGTATAGAGAATCAGATTAACTTGATTTACAGCAATTATTATTTTTACACACCATACACCACCATTTTAAAGTTTAGGGTTATATGATGTTATGCTCACCAGGCTGTTTGTTTATTTATTTTTTATTTAAATTTTATTTAAATACAGTAATTTTGTATAATGTGTGTGTGTATATATATAGATATAGATATAGATATAGATATATAGATATGTGTGTGTGCGTGTACATCCAGCCGGTTTTATATATATATATATATATATATAATTTATTTCAGATAACTGTCATTTGGTTTTCTATTGTTTTATATAATGGAATGGCATTTTTTAATTATAAAGTAGTTCAAATGTCTAAATATTTTTGGGACCGCTCTGCGTTAACCTGTACAGATATTATAATTTTTGCATTCATTATTCTAAATCTTCATAATTATCCTTTATCCATTTTATTTTTCAACGAGTATCCCAAAATACAACCATTTTATTTATTCTACTCCACTGTAATGTGAGGAGTTTAGTATTCGATTATGATCTCCACAGTTATGAAAATATGTAGCTGTATGATTAGCGTTGTATTATGAATGGATCTCTAGGGATTGCATCTTATATTATTAATATCAGACTCTTATTGAGAAAGCCTATTACAAGTTTTAACTTTCAATTTGGCTTTTGGTTTGTGGTGTACACTTAAAGTGTATCAAGAGTTTGAGACACTTAGTCAGAAGTGCACTTCCTCCTCTATGGTTCCATTAGCTGGCATTTTTCACTTGTCCCATAATGCATAGTTATGGGCAAGACTATTATCCTTCTCTTCCATCTTGATCAAGCCACGTTTCTCTCTCTCTCTCTCTCTCTCTCTCTCTCAACCCTTCTCTTTCACTCTCAAACATACTCAGTTTCAGCATACACAGTTTCGATGCATTATATCCACTGAAGCCGTCCATTAGCTCCAGGAAGTGTGCGTTGTCTGTTGAGAGACAGGACTAGTCTAACATTACTCAATAAATTATGCAGCTAAAGCTAAAGATGTACAAGCTCAGAAGGAGTGTCTTTGACTGTAAAACATGACTTTTCTGAACATGAAGAATGCTGTATGTATACACATCTACTTCCTTTAGTTACTGAACATATTGATTGGTCATTTCTTTTCTGTCATCTTTTTCTATATCTTGATCTCCTTATCCATGTCATATTATTTTACAACCTCTATTCCTTGTCTATCTTTCAGGACATCATTCCGTTTGGGAATAACCCATTGTTCAGGTATGTGTTCGGCTGGATGGTTCCTCCGAAGATCTCTCTACTGAAGCTCACTCAGGGAGAGACCATCCGCAAGCTATACGAGCAGCACCACGTGGTGCAGGACATGCTGGTCCCTATGAAGCACATCAAGAGTGCCATCCTACGCTTCCACGAGGACATACAGGTGAGACGCCCAAACACACACATAGATATGCACACATTAGGTGAGAACTGATAGCTAATCGCTATAAATGTATATAGTTTTGTATACGTTTTATTATTATAATTATTATTATTTTAAAGTGCTCCTAATATGGATTTTCTTAAATGACCTTTCATGCAGTGTGTAACACAGCTCTAAGTGAATGAAAAGTTTTAAATCTGAAAGTGCAGTTTTATAAAGTTATTGTCTCTCAAATAAAAGTCGACTCTGAATCATTGAAATGAGTCGTTTTTTTTTTTTTTTAACTAAACCAAAACCATTTAATGTTGACGTCAACATGAAACATTAGCATATTGCCCACCTAGTTATTGTTTTTCCCGCAGTGGGCTGAATTAAAATGCTAATTAATTCTTTACCACTAGGTGGCGCTTTTGTAGCGGTAAAAATAGCGGTTTCCCCGGTAACGCTGTACACAAAGCAGCACAGCGCTCACAAACGCTGCTTTATCAGGCTTTACAGGCTCATGATGAAATGAAAATGAAACCAATCGGATCAATCACCACAGATTAGTGTCACGTAAAGGAGGGGTTTGGAAAAATTAATTAAGCGAATTGTTTCAAGTAAACCTGAGTAAGTAAGGTAAAAATAAGTGCAGATTATTAGATTGCAATTAAAGCATAAAAATGCAATTAAAGCATTTTTTGTTCTTGCATGCATGTCAACCTGTTATTGGGGACTCCCAAAACCAAAATATGAACGTTTCATTACCCATAATGGGGGCGCTTTGAAAATATATGAATGCATTTCTTAATTATTAATAACTGTTACATTATTATTTCAATACATACTAAAGCCTCACTAAGGAATTGTATATTTATTTCAAGTGAAAGCAGGCATCAAAATGTATTATACTGTAGAACAAAATGTGCCCGCCTGTTCCAGTAATGTTCACCACAGACCTTATTTTACTCAAAAATCGACAGCTGCTATTCTGAAAACCATTAGAAATTCTTGGGGGAACGCATGACTTGAAAAGCTTACTCTCTTCCAGGTTTTATTACTACAAGCTGAACGGCTCTAGAGCAGCCAAATCAGAACATTGTCTGTGATGG